>NC_053431.1:20405928-20498950 GCF_007990345.1 Gossypium hirsutum | reverse complement strand
CAACCGGATAACATGTTAACTTTGAAAAATTCCAGACCTGCCCAATCTGTGTACTAGTCGCTTTAAAATCATATCTTGAGCTTCACAACTCGAAAATCAGTTTCGTGATTTTTCCCTGAACTAGACTCTATTCCATCTACATATTTTTTTCTAGAATTTTTTATCAGGCCAATTAGTACAGTTTATTAGTTAAGTCTCCCATGTTACAGGAATTGACTACCCTGACCTTTGCGCATTCGACTTGGATATCTCCTTGTACAGGGCTCCAATACTAATTCTGTTTGTTTCTATAGAAACTAGACTCAGAGAGGAATCTATACATATATGGTATGACTCCTAATTATCTCTGGTTATTTATAATCAATTTCCAAAGTCGGAAAGGAACCAGAACCCGTTCTGACCTGTCTCACGGAACTTAATATCTTAACATACTGTCCGTATGATTGTTTCGTTACTTTCCTATGAATTAGATTCTTCAAGGTTGTTTACATAATTATTCACTATTTATTCCATTCCTACTATTTTTAGTGATTTTCCAAATCTACGTCACTGATGCTGTCAGCATCTACCTTAAGGTAGGCTTTACCTATTTCATGGTTCAACTAGCCCTTTTTGCATACATAGCACAATTTATGAAAGTGATTAACCATCTCCGTGGCCAATCCTTGTCAAGCATATCCACACTAAACGATTATAACATTATACTTAACACATATAAGCCATTTTCACATGGCTATCCAAAACTTATACATCACATAAAGTACTCGAAAACAACAATGGGTCGTCCTAACATGCCATATCAAAATTCAACCAAAAGAGTACCAAAAGAGCCTTTGATAGTGTGGGCGACTTCGACTTCAAGATCCCGAGTCCGATAGCTGGAGAACCAAAAATCTATAAAACAGAGGAGCAATGGAACGAAGTAAGCAATTTATGCTTAGTAAGTTTTGAGCAAGGAATTCCAGCATAACGAAAGAATAGCACACATTTAGCTAAACGGAATATTTCATAATACACAATTTTCCGATATCAAACTTACTTCACAACGTTAACCGTTATGTACATACACAAAAGACCAACTTAGCCGAAGGCCGGTAGCTCGTTCATCAACTGAGCGAATATTTATTTGTAAGGGCTCGATTAAATTCAACACATACGTAACATATCCCAATATTGGGATGTTTTTCGAGTATTAGCTGAAATTTTACAGCAAGCTCATTCATTACCAAAATCACGTACCTTCGGAATTTAACCGGATATAGCTCCTCGTTCAAGTGCCTTCGGGACATAGCCCGGTTATAGTAACTCATACAATGCCTTCGGACTTAACCCGGATTTTAAAACTCGCACGAATGCCTTCGGGACTTAACCCGGAATTAGTATCTCGCACAAAGGCCTTCGGGACTTAACCCGGAATTAATAACTCGCACAAATGCCTTCGGATCTTAGTCCGGATATAGTCACTTATCACAAAGCCTTCGGGACTTAGCCCGGACAGCATTCAATTAATCATGCACATCTAACAATAATTCATGGCACATTCGTATTTCATTTCATTTGCAAAACTCAAACACAAGGCACATATCATCCTTGCACATTCGGCTCAATAGCCACACATAGAGCATGATTTTCATTTGCTTAAAACATGATTTAATCACATCGTAATTTAAGCTCTCTTACTCAAGAACTTACCTCGGGTGTTGTCGAACGATTCCGCTAACTATTCGACCACTTTTTCCTTCCCTTTATCGGATCTATTTCCCCTTTGCTCTTGAGCTTAATTAAACAAATAAATTGATTTCATCATTTAGGCATCGAAAAGATGAACACAAGGCACTTAGCCCATATTTATACATTAGACATTAAAGTCACATACATGTGAAATCATGCATCAACACAACATATTAGCTAATTTTTCCCCCTTGGCCGAATATGCATGTCTATTTTTGGGGTCGATTTCAACACTTAATACACACATATACACACTAGTAAAGCATCCTCCCCTTTCCATCAATTTAACACATGCATTGCTCATTAACATGCAAAGTTACATTCGGCCTTAGCACACAACTTGCTAGCCGATTCTTCTCCATTTAGCAACCAATGCACATATGTGCTCACACAAAAATGCTAAAAAGGAGGTTCAAGAATCATCAAGTCATCATCACATGCATCATTAACAAACTTCATATTTAGCATGCAATGGCATTAACACAACCTCCACCTAGGCCGAATTTTAACTCATCCTCTTGCCTCATCACCACCACATCAAACATCAACCAAGAATGATGCATCCATGGTCAAATGTCATTTCCATCACATAGCAAGATTTAGACCATGGGCTAGGTAGAACTCAAGCTAACAACTAAAACATGCATGCATCTCATGGAACATCATCAACATACCTTAGCCTAGCTACATGCATGGCCGAACTCTTCACCTTTCTTCTTCCTTCCTCCTTAAATTATTGGCCAAGGATGAACCAAAGGATGAGAAATTTTTTTTTCTTTGTTTTTCTTTCTAGTTTCGGCAAGTATGAAGATGAGAAAAGGATGAACAAAATTCTCTCCTTTCTTTTCTTTAGCTCACGGCAATGGGGGGGGACAAACAACTACACACACATTTTTTTTTTGTATTCACCATACTCTTTTTCATTATTTTATGCCCATGCCCCTTATTTTATTTGTTTTATCCCAACATTTTATGACACAAATTAACATATTTTATTTGTGCCATACTTATGCCATAATTTCCATAAAAAAAAATTGCACAATTGCTCATCATGCCCATCATGGCCGGCCACCTTGTTTTAAGGTGGGAAATTTGACATGCAAATCCACCTATTTCATACTATAAGTTATTTGGCCACTACAAATTAGCCTATAGCATTTGCAAAAATTTTCACATGAGTCACATTTCAAAATTTCACTCACAATTGGCAAATCAAAGCATGAAATTTTCACACATGCACTTTCACATGAAATAAACATAGGATATAACATCTAATTATTATTGTGACTCGGTTTAGCGGTCCCGAAACCACTTCCCGACTAGGGTCAATTTTGGGCTGTCACAACTCTCCCCCACTTAAGAAATTTTCGTCCCCGAAAATCTTACCGGTGAATAGGTTTGGGTATCGCTCTTTCATCGAGCTCTCGGTCTCCCAAGTAGCTTCCTCGATCCCGTGTTTGAGCCATAACACCTTTACTAGCGGAACTCTTTTGTTTCGCAACTCCTTCACTTCACGAGCTAGGATACGCATCGGTTCTTCTTCATAGCTCATATCGTCTTGAATTTCAACCTCTGATGGGCTAATTATGTGCGATGGATCAGATCGTTAGCGTCGAAGCATCGAAACATGAAAGACGTCGTGAATCTTTTCAAGCTCAGGGGGCAAAATCAATCTATACGCAACCGGGCCAACTCGTTCAGAGATTTCGTACGGCCCAATGAATCTTGGGTTCAACTTGCCCTTACGGCCAAACCTGAGTATCTTTTTCCAAGGTGAAACCTTAAGGAACACTTTGTCTCCCACCTGATACTCGATGTCTTTTCGTTTCAAATCCGCGTACGACTTCTGACGATCTGTGGCTACCTTCAGACTTTCACGGATTACCTTTACTTTCTGTTCAGCATCTTTAATCAAATCAACTCCGAAAATTTTACTTTCACCGAGCTCGGTCCAAAACAATGGTGTACGGCATTTACGACCGTACAAAGCCTCGTAAGGTGCCATCTTAATACTTGATTGAAAACTATTGTTGTAAGCGAATTCAATCAAAGGTAAATACCGTTCCCATGAACTACTGAACTCGAGGATGCAACATCTCAACATATCCTCAAGTATCTGAATTATCCGCTCGGATTAACCATCGGTTTGGGGGTGAAAAGCAGTGCTAAAATGCAGCTTGGTACCAGAGCTTCTTGCAATTTCTTCCAAAATCGTGAGGTGAATCTCGGATCTCTATCCGACACGATAGAAACAGGTACCCCGTGTAATCTCACAATTTGAGAAACGTACAATTCAGCTAGTTTATCCAATGAAAAATCCGTACGTACGGGGATGAAATGAGCCGACTTAGTCAGCCTATCAACAACAACCCAAATCGCATCCTTCTTACTTGCTGACAATGGCAGTCCAGACACAAAGTCCATTGTGACTCGATCCCACTTCCACTCGGGTATCATGATCGGCTGGAGTAATCCTGAAGGCACTTGATGTTCCGCTTTCACTTGTTGACATATTAAACATCTCGAAACAAAGTCAGAGATGTCCCGTTTCATACCATGCCACCAAAATTGACGTTTCAAATCGTTGTACATTTTCGTACTCCCCGGGTGAATTGACATTCGGCTACAATGGGCTTCGTTCAGAATCATCGAAATGAGTTCCGAATTCCTTGGAACACACAAACGATTTCTGAACCTCAAACAATCATCATCATCAATTTGAAACTCCGATTCCTCGTTCAGAACACACTTAGCCCGTTTTGCAACCAATTCATCATCGACTTTCTGAGCTTCACGAATTTGGTGAGTCAATAATGGTTTAGCTTTTAATTCAGCTACTAACACATTGTCTGGTAGAACAGACAAATGCACGTTCATCGCTCGTAAAGCAAACAATGACTTCCGGCTTAAGGCGTCCGCAACCACGTTAGCCTTTCCCGGGTGGTAATCAATGACAAGCTCGTAATCTTTCAACAACTCAAGCCAACGTCTTTGTCGCAGATTCAAGTCTCGTTGAGTCATCAAATATTTGAGACTTTTGTGATCCGAAAATACATGGCACTTCTCACCAAACAGATAATGTCGCCATATTTTAAAGCAAACACGATGGCAGCTAGTTCGAGATCATGGGTCGGATAATTCCTCTCGTGTGGCTTCAATTGTCTCGACGCATAGGCCACGACTCGACCTTCTTGCATCAATACGCAACCCAACCCAAGTAGGGATGCGTCACTATAAATGACAAACTCTTTACCTGATTCGGGTTGCACCAAAATTGGAGCTTCAGTCAAATGAGTTTTCAGTTGATCGAAACTTTTCTGACATTTCTCCGTCCACTCGAACTTAACATCCTTTTGAAGTAGCTTCGTCATTGGTGTGGCTATCATCGAGAAACCTTTGACAAATCGTCGGTAATAACCGGCGAGCCCCAAAAAGCTCCGAACTTCAGTAATATTTCTCGGAGGTTTCCAGTCAAGTATGGCTGAAATTTTGTTCGGGTCAACTCGAATACCCGACGCGGATACCACATGACCCAAGAAGCTAACCTCTCTTAACCAGAACTCACACTTACTGAACTTAGCATATAACTGCTTATCCCGCAAAATTTGCAGCACTAGCCTCAGATGCTCAGCATGTTCGGTCTCATCTCTTGAATAGACCAAAATGTCATCAATGAACACAACTACGAACCGATCCAAATACGGTCTGAAGATCCGATTCATCAAATCCATAAATACTGCAGGGGCATTAGTGAGCCCAAACGGCATCACTAAGAATTCGTAGTGACCATATCTCGTTCTGAAGGCAGTTTTGGGAATATCTGAATCTCGAATTCGCAACTGATAATAGCCCGATCTCAAATCTATTTTTGAGAACACTGAGGCTCCCTTCAGTTGGTCGAACAAATCATTGATGCGCGGCAATGAATATTTGTTCTTTATCGTCACTTTATTCAGCTGACGATAGTCAATGCACAACCTCATGGTTCCGTCCTTCTTTTTCACGAACAATACTGGTGCACCCCAAGGTGAGAAACTTGGTCGAGCGAAACCTCTATCCGTCAGTTCTTGCAACTGAGCTTTCAACTCCTTTAACTCGGTTGGTGCCATACGATACGGAGCTATCGAAATCGGCGTAGTCCCAGGTACAAGCTCAATACCAAACTCTACCTCCCGAACAGGTGGTAAACCCGGTAATTCTTCCGGAAAAACATCCGGGTATTCACAAACCACCGGCACAGATTCGGGTTTCTTTTCTAATTCTTTGTCATCAAGTACATACGCAAGGTATGCTTCGCACCCTTTTCTTACATATTTCTGTGCCAACATTGCTGATATTACAGCTGGCATCCCCTCCAAGTCCGCAGACTCAATTCAGACTACTTCGTTATTTGCGCACCTCAAATCAATAGTCTTGCTCTTGCAATTCACAATCGCATCATGCGCGGTCAACCAATCCAAACCAAGGATAACATCAAATTCATCAAACGGCAAAATCATCAAGTCCGCCGGAAAACAGGAACCTCGAATTTCCAGGGGACATTTCTTACACACTTTGTCGACAAGCACGTAACGACCCAAGGGATTTGACACCCGAATTACGAACTCAGTAGACTCAATAGGTAAAGTCTTACTAGATGCTAAGGTTTCACATATGTAAGAATGAGTAGAACCGGGGTCAATCAAAGCAATTACATTAGTATCAAAGAGAGTGAATGTACCGGTAATAACATCAGGCGAAGAAGCATCTTCGCGGGCACGTATAGCATAAGCTCTAGCAGGCGCACGAGCTTCGGATCTGGTTATATCATCTCTAGATCCTCTCTGACCACCACCAGTATTGCTCGCATTTCCAGATGGTCTACCCCGAGCAGTGGTAGCACCCGGTCTCCCACTCTGATTTACATTCTGTTCCGACAACCTCGGGCAATCTTTAATGAAGTGGTCAACTGATCCGCATTTGTAACAGGAGCGGTCAGGGAATCTACAACTCCCCGAATTCCATTTACCGCAATATCGGCATTTCGTTCTGTCTCGACGTTCATTCCCAACACTGGCGACTGAAGTGCCTCGTGTACCTACAAGGGGTCGATCACGATCTCGTCTAAAAAAACCCGAAGTGCTTCTAAACTGGCCCGCATCATCCCGAAATCTCTTCGATGCCTGTTGAAGAGACCTTCCCGAGGATCTTTTACGAAACTATCCAGTTCCCTCATCAACTCTTTGCTTTTCTTTTCTGAGCTCTTCGGCTTTACAAGCTCGTTCAACAAGTACCACGAACTCTTGTATTTCAAGAACGCCAACGAACATTTTTATATCTTCATTCAGCCCATCCTCGAAGCGTTTACACATAATAGCTTCGGACAAAACACATTCCCGAGCGTATTTGCTAAGTCTAACAAATTTTCGCTCGTAATCAGTAACCGACATGGAGCCTTGCTTAAGCTCAAGAAATTCCTTCCGTTTTTGATCAACAAACCTCTGACTGATATACTTTTTCCGAAACTCAGTTTGGAAAAACTCCCAAGTTACTTGCTCTCGGGGCACAATGGAAGTCAGAGTACTCCACCAATAGTAGGCAGAATCACGTAGCAAGGAGATAGCACACTTTAGGCATTCATCGGGTGTACAAGATAGCTCATCGAGTACCCGGATAGTGTTGTCCAGCCAAAATTCAGCTTGCTCGGCATCATCGCTATCCATAGCCTTAAATTCAGTAGCCCCATGTTTTCGGATTCTGTCAACTGGGGGCTTATTTGACCTTATTTGGTCAGCTACCGGTGGTATTGTAGGTGCGGGGGTAGTATTTGTCGGGAATGGAGGTTGTGGAACAGCCATATTAGTTCGAATGTATTGGTTGAACCAATCATTCATCACGCTATAGAATGCTTGTCTAGCTTCATCATTCGGATTACTAGCATTAGGTTGAGAGTCTGCCGGCACTGTCCCTTGTGCGGGAGCAGGCGCTACACTCTCAAGATCATCAGCTACCTCTCGGTCACGATCGAGATCCATTACTATAAATAAACACATTTACAATTGTCAGAAATCACCACACTATCAAGTAATCACATAAAATGGCATGTATAGCTAGACCCAAAACATTACGGTAGTCCTAGAATCGACTAAACCGTAGCTCTGATACCAATAAAATGTAACACCCCGAACCCGAGTCCGACACCGGAGTCGAACACGAGGTGTTAACAAACTTTGAAAAATTTCCAGACACTGCCCAATCTGTGTACTAGTCGCTTTAAAAATCATATCTTGAGTTTCACAACTCGAAAATCAGTTTCGTGATTTTTCACTGAAACTAGACTCATATGCCCATCTACATATTTTTTTCTAGAATTTTTTATCAGGCAAATTAGTACAGTTTATTAGTTAAAATCTCCCATGTTACAGGAATCGACTACCCTGACCTTTGCGCATTACGACTTGGATATCTCCTTGTACAGGGCTCCAATACTGATTCTGTTTGTTTCTATAGAAACTAGACTCAGAGAGGAATCTATACATATATGGTATGACTCCTAATTATCTCTGGTTAATTTATAATCAATTTCCAAAGTCGGAACAAGGAACCCAGAACCCGTTCTGACCCTGTCTCACGAGAACCTTAATATCTCTTAACATACTGTCCGTATGATTGTTTCGTTACTTTCCTATGAAATTAGATTCTTCAAGGTTTGTTTACATAATTTATTCACTATTTAATTCCATTCCTACTATTTTTAGTGATTTTCCAAATCTACGTCACTGATGCTGTCAGCATCTACCTTTAAGGTAGGCTTTACCTATTTCATGGTTCAACTAGCCCTTTTTGCATACATAGCACAATTTATGAAAGTGATTAACCATCTCCGTGGCCAATCCTTGTCAAGCATATCCACACTAAATGATTATAACATTATACTTAAACACATATAAGCCATTTTCACATGGCTATCCAAAACTTATACATCACATAAAGTACTCGAAAAACAACAATGGGTCGTCCTAAACATGCCATATCAAAATTCAACCAAAAGAGTACCCAAAAGAGCCTTTGATAGTGTGGGCGACTTCGACTTCAAGATCCCGAGTCCGATAGCTGGAGAACCAAAAATCTATAAAACAGAGGAGCAATGGAACGAAGTAAGCAATTTATGCTTAGTAAGTTTTGAGCAAGGAATTCCAGCATAACGAAAGAATAGCACACATTTAGCTAAACGGAATATTTCATAATACACAATTTTCCGATATCAAACTTACTTCACAACGTTAACCGTTATGTACATACACAAAAGACCAACTTAGCCGAAGGCCGGTAGCTCGTTCATCAACTGAGCGAATATTTATTTGTAAGGGCTCGATTAAATTCAACACATACGTAACATATCCCAATATTGGGATGTTTTTCGAGTATTAGCTGAAATTTTACAGCAAGCTCATTCATTACCAAAATCACGTACCTTCGGAATTTAACCGGATATAGCTCCTCGTTCAAGTGCCTTCGGGACATAGCCCGGTTATAGTAACTCATACAATGCCTTCGGGACTTAACCCGGATTTTAAAACTCGCACGAATGCCTTCGGGACTTAACCCGGAATTAGTATCTCGCACAAAGGCCTTCGGGACTTAACCCGGAATTAATAACTCGCACAAATGCCTTCGGATCTTAGTCCGGATATAGTCACTTATCACAAAGCCTTCGGGACTTAGCCCGGACAGCATTCAATTAATCATGCACATCTAACAATAATTCATGGCACATTCGTATTTCATTTTCATTTGCAAAACTCAAACACAAGGCACATATCATCCTTGCACATTCGGCTCAATAGCCACACATAGAGCATGATTTTCATTTGCTTAAAACATGATTTAATCACATCGTAATTTAAGCTCTCTTACTCAAGAACTTACCTCGGGTGTTGTCGAACGATTCCGCTAACTATTCGACCACTTTTTCCTTCCCTTTATCGGATCTATTTCCCCTTTGCTCTTGAGCTTAATTAAACAAATAAATTGATTTCATCATTTAGGCATCGAAAAGATGAACACAAGGCACTTAGCCCATATTTATACATTAGACATTAAAGTCACATACATGTGAAAGCATGCATCAACACAACATATTAGCTAATTTTTCCCCCTTGGCCGAATATGCATGTCTATTTTTGGGGTCGATTTCAACACTTAATACACACATATACACACTAGTAAAGCATCCTCCCCCTTTCCATCAATTTAACACATGCATTGCTCATTAACATGCAAAGTTACATTCGGCCTTAGCACACAACTTGCTAGCCGATTCTTCTCCATTTAGCAACCAATGCACATATGTGCTCACACAAAAATGCTAAAAAGGAGGTTCAAGAATCATCAAGTCATCATCACATGCATCATTAACAAACTTCATATTTAGCATGCAATGGCATTAACACAACCTCCACCTAGGCCGAATTTTAACTCATCCTCTTGCCTCATCACCACCACATCAAACATCAACCAAGAATGATGCATCCATGGTCAAATGTCATTTCCATCACATAGCAAGATTTAGACCATGGGCTAGGTAGAACTCAAGCTAACAACTAAAACATGCATGCATCTCATGGAACATCATCAAACATACCTTAGCCTAGCTACATGCATGGCCGAACCTCTTCACCTTTCTTCTTCCTTCCTCCTTAAAATTATTGGCCAAGGATGAACCAAAGGATGAGAAATTTTTTTTCTTTGTTTTTCTTTCTAGTTTCGGCAAGTATGAAGATGAGAAAAGGATGAACAAAATTCTCTCCTTTCTTTTCTTTAGCTCACGGCAATGGGGGGGACAAACAACTACACACACATTTTTTTTTTTGTATTCACCATACTCCTTTTCATTATTTTATGCCCATGCCCCTTATTTTATTTGTTTTATCCCAACATTTTATGACACAAATTAACATATTTTATTTGTGCCATACTTATGCCATAATTTCCATAAAAAAAATTGCACAATTGCTCATCATGCCCATCATGGCCGGCCACCTTGTTTTAAGGTGGGAAATTTGACATGCAAATCCACCTATTTCATACTATAAGTTATTTGGCCACTACAAATTAGCCTATAGCATTTGCAAAAATTTTCACATGAGTCACATTTCAAAATTTCACTCACAATTGGCAAAATCAAAGCATGAAATTTTCACACATGCACTTTCACATGAAATAAACATAGGATATAACATCTAATTATTATTGTGACTCGGTTTAGCGGTCCCGAAACCACTTCCCGACTAGGGTCAATTTTGGGCTGTCACATACCTTATCACTGACTTGAAACTCAATTTCCTTTCGTTTCAAATCTGCATAGGATTTCTGTCTATCTGAGGCAGCCTTCAAGCAGCCACGAATCACTTTAACTTTCTCTTTGGTCTCTTTGACTAAATCGACCCCATAAATCTATTTTTCTCTCAACTCCGTCCAATATAAAGGGTTTCGAAACCTTCGCCCATATAAAGCCTCATAAGGCGCCATATTCAAACTTTTTTGATAACTGTTATTGTAGACGAATTCAACCAATGGCAAGTATCTTTCCCAACTTCCCTGAAACTCGAGAACACAACACCTCAACATTTTTAAAATCTGAATCACTCTTTTTGACTGCCCGTCGATTTGCGGGTGAAATGCCGTGCTAAAGCTCAACTTGGTTCCCAAAGCCTCTTGTAACTTCCTCTAAAATCTCGAGGTAAACCTCAGGTCTCTATCTGAAATAATTGACCATGGTACACCATGGAGCCTCACAGTCTCAAAAATATATAAGTCGGCTAGTCTCTCAAGGGAGTAGTCGGCATGTATTGGTATGAAATGGGCTGACTTTGTTAGCCGATCAACAACAACCCATACTGTATCTTTTTTTTTTCAGGTTTACCAGCAAACCCGTCACAAAATCGATAGTGATACAATCCCATTTCCACCCAGGGACCATAATAGGCTGAAGTAGACCCAAAGGCACTTGATGTTCAGCCTTTACTTGCTGACATATAAGGCATTTGGAGATGAACTCAGAAATGTCTCTTTTCATACCCGACCACCAATACATTTTCTTAAGGTCGTTTTACATTTTCACACTACCCGGATGAACAGACAAACAACCACTAAGTGCTTCTCTCAGAGTTCGTTGAATAAGCTCATCGTTCTTGGGTACACAAACTCTATCCTTCAACATTATACATCCATCGGCATTAATGCGAAAATCTGACTCAACACCCGACTCGCACTGAGTTTTCTTGGCTTGCAACTCACTGTCATTCTTCTGAGCTTCACAAATCTCTTGTAAGAACATTGGTTTAACCTTCAACTCTATTAAAACTAAACCGTCAACCGATAAGACCAAATGGGAGTTCACAGCTCTCAATGCAAATAAGGATTTTCTACTCAATGCATCGGCAACCATGTTCGCCTTTCCCGGATGGTAATCTATCATCAGTTCGTAATATTTTATCAGCTCTAACCATCGACGTTGCTGCAAATTTGACTCCTTTTAAGTCATCAAGTACTTTAAGCTCTTATGGTCTGTGAATACTCAACATTTCTCTCCATACAAATGGTGTCTTCAAATCTTCAACGTGAACACGATGGCGGCCAACTCCAAATCATGCGTCGGGTAGTTTTTCTCATGTGGCTTTAGTTGTCTCGAAGCATAGGCTATAACCTTGCCTTCTAGGATGAGAACACACCCCAAACCATTTAGGGAGGCGTTGCTATATATCACAAACTCCTTGCCAGGCTTTGGTTGCACTAACACTGGGGCTTCTGTTAACAAAACCTTCAATCTCTCAAAACTTTGCTGGCACCTTTTCGTCCATTCAAATTTGATGTCTTTTTGCAGCAGTCTAGTCATTGGGGTAGCTATCATGGAGAACCTGTTTACAAACCGTCTATAATATCCAGCCAAACCTAAAAAGCTTTGGACCTCTGTCACATTCTTCGGCGGTTTCCACTCAACAATAGCTGACAAAATTATCTTGCGAATAAATCAATATGTCATCAGTAAAGGCGATGACAAACTTATCCGAATACGGCCTGAAAATGCGGTTCATCAAATCCATAAACACTACCGGGGCATTAGTCAAACCAAAGGGCATGACAATGAACTCATAATTCCCTTATCTTGTCTGAAATGCAGTCTTCGGCACATCTTGCTCTTTAACCCTTAACTGGTAGTATCCCAACCTCAGGTCAATCTTGGAAAATATCATGGCTCCATATAACTGATCGAACAAATCATCGATCCTTTGTAAAGGATATTTGTTCTTTACTGTTACTTTGTTGAGTTGTGTATAGTCGATGCATAACCTCATCGACCCATCTTTTTTCTTCACAAAAGGTACTGGAGCACCCCAAGGGGAAAAACTCGGTCTTGTAAAGCCCTTGTCTGTAAGCTTTTGCAACTGTGCTTTTAACTCTTTTAACCTGTTGGAGCTATCTTATATGGAGCAATCGAGATAGGTGTTGTTCCAGAGACTAACTCAATTCCAAATTCAACTTCTCTCACTAGGGGTAATCTGGGTAATCGAGATAGTCGATTTGCTTGGCCTTCCCTCGGTCTAGGCTCGAATTTGGTAAATCTTGATCTATAGTAGTAAAATACACTCACTTAGTCACTAATCACAACTAGGCAATCAAAATTTTACATCTTTGGTAAAATGACCATTTTGCTCCTAGGCTCGAAAATCAATTTTTATCGAATTTCTTCGTACTTCAAGCCTAGCCGAACCCCTTTTACTCTTATAGCAACTACAAAATCTCACTATTTCAAACACTTATCATTTATTTTGCAACTTATGCAAAATAGCACCTTTAGGTGTTTTCATGCTAACACCTTTCACAAAAATTGTTTAGAACTCTTCTAAGACTCATATTCTTCCATAAAATTTTTGAAAATAACATGAAAATTCACATGGTGTAACCCTAGACTTATTACCATTTTGCAAAATAGTCCTATCATTTGAAAGCCCATGGTACATGCATTCCAAAAATGTAAAAATCATCAAGAAAATCATCAAGATCACTTACATTATGAGAGGAATAAGTTGTTGCAAATTTTCAGCTTTCAAACCTTCTTATTTGCTGATATTTTCGGTGGAGAGAAAAGATGGAGAAGAAAAAAAAATAGATAGGCCTCAGGTATTATTTTATCACCCAATCATGACATCACTTACCTAAACTTTTGACTATTTGCTTCCCTTCATCTCATGACCGGCCAGCTTGTTTATTAGCATACGAACTTACCTCGTTCGTTGTAACGACGAATTAGGTTGACTAATTCGATACTTTGTTTTCCCCTATTTTAGATCCGAATCTCATTTTTCTTGATCTATATAATAACAAAATTTACTTATTTAATCATTAATTCATTCAATTTAACACAATTTACACTTTTTGGCAAAATTAAACTTTTGTCCATACTATTTCACATTTTTGCAATTTAGTCCTTAACACATAAATATAAAATTCATGAAATTTAAACAATTCCATGATTAGTCAAATATTACCCAATCATATATCAGCCTATATTTTCACTTTATTCATACTTTTAACACAGAATTTCATAATTTCACAAATTAGCCCATAATTTGCATTTTTACTCAAAATCACTTTATAAAATGTGAAAATCTAACATCAAATATTCATATTTCACCATTAAACATCAAAGAACACATAAACTCATCAATGGAAACTATCAAAATCTTTAACAGTTTTGAAATCGAACACACGGGCTAGCTAGTACTAGTTGCAACGATCACAAAAACGTAAAAATCATTAAAAACTGAGATAAAATCATACCTAATCAAGCAACCAAAGTAGCCGAACCTCAAAATGCTTCCATGGTATTCTTTTTCTTTCAATTTCGGTGAAAGATATGAGAAAATAAGCTTTAAATTGTTTTTTTCTTATTATTATAACTTAACTTAATTACCTATTTACCCTTTTACCCTTTAAAAACATTAATAATAACACCAATTGCCACTCCAGTATCATCCACTATCTCATAAATGGGCTATTTACCATATAAGGACCTTCATTTTTAATTTCCATAGCTATTTAGCACCTTTAGCTTACAAAACAAAACTTTTATGCTTTATGCGATTTAGTCCTTTTTACCGAATTAAACACTTAAACGGTAAAATTTCTTCACAAAATTTTCACACAACTCTAATATCTTGTTGTAAATATTAAAATAATAATAAAATAAATTTTTTTACATCGAATTTATGGTCCCAAAACCACTGTTCCAATTAACCTTGAAAACGAGTTGTTACACCATTTCTTTTATTTTTGGCAACTAGGGGAATTTACCTAGCAACCCCTTGATGTAACAACCCAAAATTGGCATATCTAAGAGAAAGGAGAATAGATGTGAAGGTTACCTGTTTTGGTGCACTATGGTAGCTAGTCCACTAATTTATAGGATTCTAGAAAACTAAAGATTGGCGTAAAGTATCCACCATAGAAATATCTCAGGATTTATTCTTGAAGCATTTTCCAAGTGAAGAAAGAGTACAACAAGTGAAGAGTATGCCTTAGACTGTAGGTTGAGTCTGACATGCCTACTAAGTATATGTTACAGCTGTGAGGGGCTAAAGTGACTTTAAGGCCACGCCATATACAAGTTATTGCCATAGGCATGGTACGCCAAGTGTGCTCGAGCGATGTGCAGGATGAGTTTTGTAATGTGATTGGTTGAGAATCAACTGAATAGATTGACTAATCAAATAGCATCAGTATCAGATTTTCTTTATATACTCTCTCTGATTTTTGTAAGACATTTAAGGGACAAATTATGTATGCAATTGATACTTGTCAGTATCCATTATGAGGTATTGAGTATACATATATGGTAAGAAGGGGAACATTTAGATGGCTTTTCTTTCTTCATTAAATTGGAAGCTAAGGTTTCTAGGGTTATCAGTGGATGTTTCAACCTCCTGGTAAGTCTGGTAAGTCTACATGTTAGGATTTTGAAAGAGTAAGAATGTTAAGAAGTATATAAATAATAAGATATGAATAAGAGGCCCTGCATGGAAGCCGTCTATAATTGAGATGATAGAAAATTATTTGTAAATGAGTTTTAATGGTGATTCCATGTTCTTTTATGTAGCTGCTAGTGGTGGTTTGGAAAGGACGACCAAGTTTAGAACTCTGAGCTACAATAAATATAAGTTTTAGGTGAGTCTTTAACTTGACTCATAAGTAATAATTTATATTGGAAAATCATATATGGATGTCTCAATGGATAATTGATGAAAGTATGTACATGTGAAGCATCATAAAAAGCTCTGCATGTTTATAAATGAGTAATATGAGTTGCTATATGACTAAGGTAATGTATGGTATGTACTCATATGAAAGTAGGTATGGAAGAGTATGAATTAGATTAGGTAAGTGAATGAATCTGGGTAAGTGTAGTTGATGTTAAGTGAGTAAATCATCCATTTGTTATGCCTCCAGTTGGGCAGGTACATTGCTAACCGGACAGACAAATCACGTTGACATCAAGTACACTTATGGTGTAGCCTTTACTGAGATGTAAACCAAACTGATAGAACACAGCATGAGGATGTGTAAGACCATGTGGCTGAGACCCATGACATTGTATAATAATGAAAATAATCATGGTGATGCCTTCAGTGAGATGTAAACTGAACTGACAGATCACGACATGAAGATATGTATAAGATTGGCATCTTCTGAGAAAGTTTGCTAGGAAAGTAAAAATGTAACTCTCTATAATGCCTTTGTGGCACATTCTGTAAGACCTATGTGGCGTATTAAGTGATGCTTTTGTGGCAAATCTAGTTAACATCCTTTGTGGCGAGATTTGAGTGAGCTCTTCGTTAACTGAATTTATGATAAAGATCTGATAAGACTGAAGATAACTTTTTTTGGTTAGCCTTTTAATGAAATTGAATGTGCTCTGAGGGGTGCTTCCTGAAAAGAGTTCGCAGCAGTGTTTCTAAAAGAGGCAACCTGCCATAATAATTTGTCTGGATATAGAAATTGGTTTAATCGTACATATGGATGGTTTATGTGTTCATCAGATCTGGGTTTATTTATATTATGAAAAGAAGTATCAAAATTATCTGGTATCAGTCATTTTGAGTGTTATATGCTATAAAGAAATAGGGTTGTCTGCAATATAAGTTGTCCTCTAATATGGTGTACTCATGATATATCACACGGTTGTTGAGTATTCCTTGAGATAGTTTAGAATGTATCATCAATTAAATAAGTTGTGGTTTAGGTTGATTGAGGATCTTTTTGGTATCCTGATAGTTATTAGAATCAGTATAAGAATTCACTAGAAGTAAGGTTAGTATGGAGTTCATCTTAAGAGATCCGTTAAATTAATTACCTACCAAAAATAGTATCTATAAGTACCATCTTGGCGAAAAGTATTTGTAATAGCCCAATTTTGGTGAAATCAGAACAGTAGTTTCGGGATCACAAATTCGATCCGAAAATAAAAGTTAATTTTTATTTTATTACATGGTCTGTAATATGTTAGAAATGTCATGTGAAAATTCTGATAATAAAATTTTATCGATTAAGTGCTTAATTACGAGATGGATTAAATCGTACAAAATGCAAAAGTTGAATTCTAGTAGTTAGAAGGATTAAATAGCTATGGAATTCAAAACTTGAGGTTCTTATATGGTAATTAGACCATTAATATATTTTTGGATGATTCATTTATGGAAAATTAGAAAAAGGCTAAAGACTAAATTGGAAATCAAAATTATTAAAGATGATAAATTAATTAAATAGAAATAAAAATCATTTTATATCATCTTCTTCCCCAAAAATACATGGAAACCCTAGGAGAGAGAGAAGAAACTTTCATGACTTAATTGGGTAAGTTTCCTTGTCCCGTTTTTAGTAATTTTGATATTTTTGAAACCGGGATAGCTTAATCTATCTATTTGGGGCATCAATTTGAAGAGTTATCAAAGTATGAAAATTAGGTCATGGATGTATATGCTGAAAATTAGAAATTTATGGTAGAAAATGGAAGGTTGTTGATAGATAAACAACTTTTACAAAGTGATTTTTGATGAAAACATGATTTAAGGACTAAAATGTAAAGTTGTGAAAATTGATGAAAAATTCTAAAATTTATAGAAAATATGTGCTGTAAATTCTATATTGAAATTTTGGTTAGGCTTGGAATAGAGAGTAAATTGCATAAATTTCATTTTCCGAGCTTAGAGACGAAATTGGAATTTATGAAAAAGTTAGGGGCAAAATGCTAATTTTTCCTAGGATGTAAATTGAGTTCACTTGAATATGAAATGTGATAAATTGATGTAAAATTTACTTGTATAGATCTGGATGGAACAAATTTGGAGCTAGAATGAGGAAAGAGGAATATGTCGGATTAGTTGATTTTATGTATGCGAACATTGTCGAGGTAAGTTCGTGTAACTAAATTGTGTATATTTATATGCTTGAATTAAATGTTGTGTTTGTTAATTGTATAAATATCATATATATATATGACATTGAAAATATCTGAGAAAGCCTGATCAATAATAATGCCCGATAAATGATAAATGATGAAAATGTTACTTATATACTTGAAATGAATGTGGAATGTGTTTACTTGAATTATATGAATGTTATGGATGTATGAAATAATCACATGCCCAATAATGCTTGAAAAATGTTTAAATCCCGGTTGAATAAATGGAAAATCGATGGATATGTGATTTCCCAAAATGAATGAGGTCATGCATTTATTGACCTCATTACAGAAAGGATTTAGCCCAGACAGATAATCCTAATATAAGTCCTCTCGAGCATATGTTACGGATTGGATTTAGCCCAGACAGGTAATCTAGATAAATCTCCTTAGAGCATATTTCATAAAAAGGATTTAGCTTGGACTGGTAATCCTGATGTATACATGTGTGGCTCGAGAGTGTACTATCTAAAATAGTACCTTTTGGGTAACATTGAATATGAATTGACGGATCCTAATTTGAACTACTTGTGTATCCATCGATATTTCAAATAAATTCAATAGGTGACAATCCATACATGAGAAGATATGAATAATAAAAAGAGTTATTATGTGACACCCCTAATCTGACCCTAGTCGAAAAGTGGTTTCGGGACCACGAAACCGAGTTTTATAAATAATTGAAAGTTATATTCTATGTTCATGAGGTGAGCAAATGCATGTGTAAAAATTTCAAGCATTAATTTTGCCATTTGTATATGAAATTTTGAAACGAAACTTATGTGAAACATTGGTAAAATAGGTTAGGTAAATATATAAAGTGATCTAATTGAGCATGTATTCAAAAATGTGGACTTGCATGTCAATTAGACCATTTTTGAATGTAAATGGCCGGCCAACACATGCATGTAACAATGTGTTCTCTTGTCTCCATTTTTAATTGGTGGGAATTATGTATAATAAAGACATAAATAAACATTTTATTATAAAATGATTTTTATAAATTGAAATAATAAATTTATATTAGTAGTGGTGATAAAAACAAAGTTCCATCATCTTTTTTTTCATCTTGCCGAAACCATAAGGAAAGGAAAAAGAAAAATGGGAGAAAGAACACCTAAGGCATTCGACCATCTTGTGTTGGGAATTAAGGTATGATTTCATATGTTTTTCTTTGGATTTTGAGAAATTTAAATTGGTTTTAAAGCTCCTAAAATGACCCATGTATGTGATTTTGTGTTTGTGATGCATGAAGCATTCGATCATGAGCTCAATGGGTTACATTGTGTATGTTTTGATAATTTGTAAGGAGGAATGTTTCTAATTGAGTATAAACAAACTAAATTACTATATGTGGCTCAAATGAGCTTGAGTAGTCGGCTAATGAAGTTAGTTGAGTTATAATACTTGCTTAATAATGAAAAGAACATGAGCTTAATGCTCAAATAGCATTCGGCTTTGGACTAAGTTAAATTAGTTAGGAAATGAGTTCCAAGATAGTGAATTATGTGTTAAAAGAGGGATTTAGGTTGTATATACATGTTTAGATTGAAAACAAGAGGCTATGTTAGCTAATTGAGGGATTCGGCCATAGTATTATAGTGAATAATAATTTGAACAAGGGTTTTAATTATATGATAGGTTTTCGGATATGGTTGATTGGATAATAAATTGGTGTGGATGTTTTGAATGAGATATGTACAATTATAAGTTAAATTTAAGGTTTGTTAAATTTGTCCTTATCATTGCCGAATGAGTTCAATGGCTAAAGAAAATTGTTAAGTGCTTAGTTAATGTGCATTCGGTCATTTAGGATGAGTATACATTTGATAATGTTTTGATACTTTGAAATGGAATTTAATTATTAAATGAGTTATAAGCTTGTTGAATTTTGAGATGTAATTGGGAGTAAATTTGACATGAGCATATTTTGTTAATGACATATTGATAAATGTTGAGTTACGATACCATGATATTAAGCTTAAAGGCATTCGATCATGAGATGGATTAAGGTGAACTAAATGATATTCGGCAATGGTACTTTTTACATGAGGAATTCGGTGTTAATTGTATTAAATAAGGTTGAGGTAATTGCCGAATGTGTTTATAATTAAGTAAGGTTAATAATAGAGCAATGAGTGGCTAGTAGAATCTAGTTAGTCTTTTTGTTATATTCGGCCATGAGTTTGTATAATTGGTTTGTAATAGATTCAATTTGTTTATTCAAGCTCAAGAGCTTAGGGAGTCTAATTCGGATAAGAGAAAAAGCTACCTAACCGAATAGTCAATCTGTAATCGTTCGGCAATTTCCGAGGTAAGTTCTTAAGTAATTGAGTTTGATTCCTTTGTAAGTTTTAAGTTTTAAAACGGGATGAGTATGAATTATGTATATACGTTAAGGTCAATGACTTTTCTAAATGACGGCATATATGATATTATGTTTTAAATATGTGAATGAGAACTTTACAGAGTAAATTGTATAAATCTGCTAGGGACAGCAGCAGTAGCGTGTTTTGGAAAAATTACCATAAATTGTGGGAGTTGAGTTAAAGGCTGAATAAATTATGTAATTAAAGCTTGATGCGTCTAGTTTCGTATAAAAGAAATCGTGTAAGTAAAGGGGTTGCCGATAATGAGATTTTCAAAGTTGTGTGAGACAGAGTCAGAATGGCTCCGAAATCCCCTGTTCAGTATTTGGAAAATCATTATAAATCGTAAAAAAATGAATATAAGATAAAATTATATGCTTAGACTCCTTAATGAGTCTAGTTTCAAAAAAAATAAACGAAAACATATTTTGAATTCGGTACAATGAGAAATTAAATTCTTAGTGAAGAGTAGTCAGAGTAGTCAAGCAGTAAAATAGGGGAAACTTTAAGAAAAATCTGGTATTAATTGGCCAAACGAAAAATTCTGATAATTTTGTGGATATAGGGTATACGAGTCTATTTTAATGGAAAATTAACAGCACATAATTTGGAATTTCGTAGCCCCAGTTACAAATAATTTAACGACTGTTGCTCAGGAAAACAGCTTGTAGAGAATTTGTGGTTATATTGTAAACATGGATAAAACTTGTTTTAGTTGCTCATAAGCTATTGATTAAACCCATACGTGAATTCTAAATTGTGATATTGTAAAATGATATATGAGTGTTAGATGGATCTTTGATATTAAAATTTGTGAAATTGTAAGTTTATAAGTATTCGAATATGAAATGATAGTATGGCATGAAATTGAATTATTCATTGGAAAATGATAGATGTAGATTCAGCCAAGACAAAGTGTATACATGAAAGTATATGTGGTATGTGAAGTATATTTGGATAATTGTGATGTGAATACATGAAAATTTATATTTTGATCTAGGATTTTATGAGATGAATGTGAATGTGTATATATGAGATAAGGCCTAATGGCCAATGTGATGAATGTGAACATGCATATGTGTGATAAGGCCGAATGGCCAATGTGATGAATGTGAACATGCATATATGTGATAAGGCCGAATGGCCAATGTGATGAATGTGAACATGCATATGTGTGATAAGGCCGAATGGCCAATGTGATGAATGTGAACATGCATATGTGTGATAAGGTAGAATGGCTAATGTGATAAACGTGGAAGTGTATATATGTGGCGAAGCCGAATGGCTAATGTGAGATATGTATGAGATGTGTATATATATATATTGTGGCCAAATGACAGACGACGAAAGGTGTGTTTTATTAGATATTTGATGAGGTAAATGAATTACAGATATGATAGTCGATGTGAATGTTGTAACATGTGAATAAATATGCATGAAACTCTATGATGTAAACCTGGGATTAAAGACCAGATGATCATATGTGGTGATTATGTCTGGGTTAAGACCCGCTGACTTTGTGTGGAGATTTCATCTGAGCTAAAGGTCTCGCCGATAATCCGAGTAGAGTTTAAAGCTATAAGACTTCGCAATAAGAATTGCTTATAAATATATTCAATACGAAAGGTTGAACAGGTATGTACTCCAAGTTTATATGTGAGCTTGATTTGAACTAAACCATAAGGTAGTTATGCGATGCATACGTGAGCAATCTATGAGACTATTCCTATGATTATGTGACATCGGATCAGTGTGAGGGGTTATGTGAAATTATACAATATATCTATGTCACATGAGCTCACTTTTATGTGAAAGTTTATCTGCCTATTATATATGATGAGATGTGCATATTCGGTAAAGGGATGGTATGCCCGAAGGAAGAGTGAAATAAAAATACGAACAACTATGTTATAATTTGATTGTTATCTGTTGACACTGCTTAAAACTTACTAAGCATTGTAATGCTTACTCCGTTTACTTTGTTTCCTCTGTTTTATAGATCTCATTTGGAAGCTACAGGCTCGGGGATCGTCAGCAACTAGTCACACTATCACTATCCACTGCTTGTTACTGTTATGTTTTGAATAATTTTATGGCATGTAAAGAATAGACCAGTGGCCGAAGAATATTTTGGTTAATGTATATAAGCCATGCGAAAATGGCATCTTTTGAATGTGTACTTATAGAAGTTAAATTGTATCCCTGACTGTCTTTAGTATTTACCTAAAGGAATGTTCTTTATTAAAAAAAATATTCAAAATTTTTACTGTTCTGATATGAGTTTCAAGTCCGGTAATGCCCCTTTACCTATTCCGGCGACGGATACGGGATAGGGGTGTTACATATTACATGTATCCGTCTGAAGTACAAGAAAATGATAATACATGACAGGTGATATATGAAAGTATGAGATGATGATATTTGTACATGGAAATTATTTGATGAGAATGTTCATCCTTGATTATAGACTTGTACACCTTGAGTGTACTACTACTCGTGTGACCTTGATGTTTTGAATGATATGAGTAAAGTTCTGACATGAAATAATCTGAACTCGAGATGAACTATTATGAAATTATACTAGTAATATAAAAAGATGATATATACATGTTAAATGAATACATGTTGTGGAAAACATATGTGCCTAGAAACTTGATTATTGTTGAGCCCAAATATGTTTTGATGTTATTATGGAATATATGACTAACAAGGGCAATGAGGATATGTGTAGGGCTTGAGGTCAAATTGATTGAATATGCCTTGCAGAGTTACCTCAAAATAGAATAAATGGTAAGTTAAGTACCATGTTATACGAACTTACTAAGCATTTTATGCTTAGTTTTATTTCCCTACTTTAGAGTAAATCAGAAGCTCGTTGGATTGAAAGCTTGGCAGAATCACTCACACTATCCATTGGCCCATGTCGGTACAATATGGTAAAGCAATTATGGTTATAATGTCATGTATAGGTTAAATTGGCGATATTGGCATGTAAATGTAAATGATTATTGTAATCTAGCCATTACAATGGCTAGTGATGGTTTATGTTTTGGTATATGTATATATGTGTTAAGTTTATTTTATGGAGATAACATAAGTGTTTATTATTGATTGATTGAGAATGGTTAAATGAGTATGCTTATAAAAGGTAAGATTAAAAGCATGAATGCATGTAATAATATATCATATTAGATGTTATAAATTGCTTGAATTCAATGCTTAGATTGGTTGGTATTTGGATGTAAGTTTGGTGCAAGAATTTGGTATGATTTTGGGTGAGAAATGAAGCTAGGAATGACTTTATTTTGTCTACATAGCCTGGTACATGGGCCTCTGGTTAGGTCGTGTGTCCCCTGCATCTTAAATTCGAGAAAATAGAATGCTCAGAATTGAGCACACGGGTAGGGACACTGGCGTGTGTCTCAGCCGTGTGGTCTACACGGCCTAGAACATAGGTGTGTGTCTTGGCCGTGTGAAACTTGCACCTAATTTCGAAAAGAATTAATTAACCACTTGGCCTAGCATAAGGGCATGTGGCATGGCCTTGTGCACAAGTTAGAGAGTTACATGGAGTCGAACACAGCCTGTAGCATGGCGTGTCCCAGAGTCACACGGGCATGTGTGCCCTGTAACTTGGAAAATTTTTGAAATTTCTTGAAAAATTCTTAGAGTCTTCGATTAAGTCCCAAGTCGTTTGTAATGCTCGTATTGGGCCTCGAGGGTCCATTTAAGGGACGTTATGAATAATCTCAAAAAAAGAACAGTGATTGACTTGATTTATTTGTAAATGTTCTGAAAGTTTCGGTAATGCTCCGTATGTAACACCCCAAACCCGACCTAGACATTATGCCGAATCTGGAGTGTCACATCGAAGTGTCTTTCAAAAATTGATCTTTTCGGTAAGAATCCGTTACTGAATTTAAATCCTTTTATTATTTTTTTAAAAAAATAGTTCTCGTTAAAACATTTACCAATTTGTTTGACTTTGGTATATTTATTCAACTTAAACCGCGGAAGCATTTCTAAAACTTTGTTGTTGAAAGCTCGTGTTCTTTAGAAAACCGTGATGTTTTAGAAACTCGTGTTATCCTGGACTAGCAGCTTAATATAAGAAATCAATAGCCTAATTAAAACATAAAACCCACAAACGACCTTATTACAAAATTAAAACCCAAAAGTGACACATAAATTAAATAAAATGAAGTGCAAGACACAGCAGTCGTGTGGCCACCTCCAAGTCCCTCTGCGGCACCAAATTGTCTAAGGTTGGGGATTACCTATACAGACAGAATGAAAGGGTGAGTTTACGAAAACTCAGTGTGTAACCCCTATCAGTCAAGCAGTAAACAGTACATGCCGTAACAGTTTCAACCTGAGCCCTATTCAGTATTAGTACAGTCTGGGCTTTAGCCCTATACAGTAATAGTGTGGGCTTAAGCCCAATACAGTATCAGTATGGTGCAGTCATATAACCCACACCAATCCAACCAACACACCACCTGTACCAACCAACACACATGTGGGGATTAAATTGACCCACCCAGCCAACACACCAATATCACAGCGAAGCTGCTAACAGTAACGCAGCAAAGCTACTAATAACAGTAAACGTGGCAAAGCCACCAAAGCAGTAACCACGTGGCAAAGCCACTAATAAAGTACTTCCTCCAAATTTGAAACCCAACCCCATGATGTATATCGTGTCATAAACATTACATGTATGCAGTATGTCATACTCAAACTAGTTATATAAATGTCATACACACATCAATTAACCTCCCCCTAAGGGTATAATGGTTGTTTCGTCGGTTAGGGATAAAACAGTACTTTTACCCCTCAAGGGTATTTCAGTCATTTAACTAATTTTAGGGTCTCGGTACAGATAACAACCCTTCAAAAGGTCTACAGTCGTCTCTAACGACTTAGAAAACCTATATGGCTAAAATAGTGTAAATGGGTCTAAGGCCTATTACTCGGCCCAAATGGGCCCATACGCTCGTGTGGCCCATTTAGCCCAAATTCAGTCGAAACTGTGCGATCACCAAAATCCACTCCATTATTTGTCACTTACCGCAAATATTATTAGTGTGGGGCCCACGAGCCCTTTGGGCCCACACGGCCCAACGAGGCCCATAACGGCCCAAGCCTACAAGAACGCTCGTGATAGTCTCGACAGTCTATCGCCCCTGATTTGTGGGCTCGGTTCACCACACGAGAGTTCACACGCTCCTAAGGCCTCAAATGCTGAAGTTTTGGCTTTTCAGCTTTTACTGGTTCACAGTAACATAGTGGTGTTAATAGACACCTTTATCCAACATTTTGACAGTAGCACAATTGGGTGTACGGTTACACACCTGATTATGAAAGCGAACTGTGCTCAAAGTAACCTTGTACCTAAATTAAGCCAATAATATCCAGTTAGAAACTTAACTCATAACACCAACGACATCTAACAGAATTCCAAATCAAATACGATATCCTTACCAACAACAGAAGCGATCACCTCTTCAGTTCACAAGCAAAGCACCAATCACCCTTGGCCACAACCTACACAAGAACCCCCTTCTTCTTTAGATTTACACAAGCCATATGATATCATTACAACAATAACTTTATACCCCATTCTCCACCACTTACCAAACCGTAGAACCAAATACCGATAAAAGGAGTAGCATACACGAGTTGAGAGTCGATTTAATCCGAAGAGTATACCAAAATAATATAGTTGGTACGAAAAGGAGAAAGAAAAGGCAAAGAAGAGAACACGAGAGATTCGGCTAAGGAAAACTGAAAGAGGGAATAGCAAGAGAAAGGAGATCAAATCGGCAAAAGATGAGGAAGGATGAGAAGAGAGTAGAGGGAAGAGAGAAACGGTCACAGTAGAAATGGGAGAGAAGCAATGTTTAGTAGAAAAGAATAAGACCAATTGAAAAGAATACCTGTTCGGCCAAAAAAAACAAGAAAAGAAAGGCAAACAACCAAAAGAGAAATAATAACGCGAGCGAACGCAACCTCGAAACAACAGAGTACCCGCCACTCGCACAGCCAAGGAAGAAAATAAATACTCCTTGTGCATAGAGTGACTTGAACTCAAGCTCCCTTGCCACCTTAATGACACCACAACCACTGGAATACAAGCTCACTTGTGACATGAATCTACCACAACTATTTATAAAGCCCATGTGTCAGTACCCAAATTCTTTTAAGAGCAAAATCAAAAATTCTGCAAAAGCAGAAGCTTGAACCCAGGACTTTCCAAACGCTCCAAAACACACCCAAATCATTAAACCAGTAAAGTAAACATGGAATTTATGCCAAAACACGTAAAATTACAGACCCTAGATTTTCGGGACGTTACAACTCTACCCTCTAAAAGATCGCATCATCTCATTTGGTTCCTACCTAGCTTCTTCTGAACCGTGATTATGCCATAGCACTTTGACCAGTGGAACAAATTTCCTCCTTAATACCTTAACGTTACGATCTAGTATCTGCACTGGTTCTTCCTCGATAGTTAAATCAGGTCTAATCTCAATTTCCTCAATAGGCACTATATGTGAGGGATTTGAGCGATATCGCCTCAACATGGAGACGTAGAACACATCTTGAGTTCTGTCTAATTCAAAAGGCAACTTGAGTTGATAGGTGACCAGTCCCGCACGCTTCAACACTCGGTAAAGTCCGATGAATCTAGGGCTCAATTTGGCTTTCCGTCCAAATCTCAGAATTTTGTTCCATGGTGAGACCTTCAGAAAGACATAATCCTCTATAGAGTACTCAATCTCTTTACGCCTTAAGTCTGCATAAGACTTCTACCTATCAGATGCTTCCTTTAACAGACCTCGAATCAACTTCACCTTTTTTTCGATATCAGAAACTAACTCTGGCCCTATAATTCACTGCTCACCTAGCTCAGTCCAACATGTAGGAATACGACACCTATGACCATACAATGCTTAGTACAGTGCCATCTGAGTACTGGACTGATAGCTGTTGTTATATACGAACTCTTCTAACGACAAGTAGTCCTCCTAGCTGCCTCGAAAATCCAATACACAACATCTTAACATGTCTTCCAGTATCTGAATCACCCTCTCTGACTGACCATCTATCTGAAGATAGAACGTAGTACAGAAGTCCAACCTCGTACCCAGAGCCTCGTGTAACTTCTTCCAGAACCGAGATGTCAATCTAGGATCTCTGTCTGAAATGATAAAACCTGGCACCCAATGCAATCTCACAATCTTAGCCACTATAATCTAGCCAATTTCTACAACGAATACTCATTGTGGACCGGTATAAAATGGGCAGATTTAGTCAATCGATCCACAATAACCCAAACCGAATCCTTCTTAGTCATTGTTAAGGGCAGCCCACTCATAAAATCCATGGTTACCCTCTCCCACTTCCAAAGTGGAATCTTTACTGGCTGCAGTAACCCAGAAGGCAGTTGATGCTCAACCTTAACTTGCTGGCATGTCAATTACTTACCCACGTAATCAATAACCTCGTGCCTAAGCCCTAGCCACCAGTACAACTCACGAAGATCTCAATATAACTTATTTCCACCAGGATGCATAGTATACGGACTACTATGCACTTTCTGTAGTATAGATTGCCTCAAATCAGAATCCCTCGATATACAAACTTTTCCACGGAAACATAGAACTCCCTCACTATTCAGCCCAAAATTCGCAGTCTCACCATTCTCAACCAATCAGAAATGAGGCACCAATGACTCATCCAACAACTATTTCTCCTTAATTTGACCAGTCTAGGTCGGTCTCACTTGAAGCTCAGCTAACAAGCTACCATTATCAAACAGGCTGAGACGAGCAAACATTACTCTCAAATTAGATACAACCCTACCGCTCAGTGCGTCAGCTACCACGTTAGACTTACCAGGGTGGTACTTAATTGAACAATCATAATCCTTAAGCAACTCTATCCACCTTCGTTGCCTAAGGTTCAACTCCTTCTGACTAAGGAGGTACTTGAGGCTTTTATGATCTGTGTACATAAATAGTCTTCTCATCGTATAAGTAATGCCTCCAAATCTTCAGTGCGAAAACCACCATAGCTAACTCCAAGTCGTAGTGGGGTAATTTGCCTCGTGAGGCTTAAGCTGACGAGACACGTAAGCAACCACCAAACCCTCTTACATCAACACACAACCTAATCCAATGTATGACGCATCACTACAGATAGTAAATTCCTTCCCAGACTCTAGTTGTTTTACAACAGGGGCCTCAGTTAGAACTTTCTTCAATTTCTCAAAACTCTCTTACTACTTATCAGTCCAATTAAACGATACCCCTTTACACAGTAACTTAGTTAGATGTGTGGCAATCAGTGAAAACCCCTCAACAAAACGTCTGTAATACCCAGCCAGACCTAGAAAACTTCAAATATCAGATACCGTCTTTTGTGGTTTCCAATCCAATATGGCTTAAATTTTTTGATGATCAACCCTAATGCCCTCGACAGACACTACGTGACCCGAAAATGTCACTTCTTGCAGCCAGAACTCATACTTGCTAAACTTTGCGTAAAGCTAATTTTCCCTTAGAATTTGCAAACCAATTCAGAGATGTGCATCGTGATCCACCTCAGTTCTTGAATACAACAGGACGTCATCTATAAATACAACTACAAACCGATCCAAATAGAGCTATAATACTCTGTTCATCAAATCCATGAAAGCTGCTGGTGTATTTGTCAACCGAAATGGCATCACTAGAAACTCGTAGTGTCCATAACGAGTCCTAAACGCAGTCTTATACACATCAGCCTCCTTAACCTTTAGTTGATGGTACCCAGATCGAAGATCTATCTTGGAGAAAACCGAAGCTCCCCGCAGCTGGTCAAACAGATCATCTGTCCTCGATAAAGGGTACTTGTTCTTGATAGTCAGTTTGTTCAGTTGACGATAATCGATGCACATGCGCATGGATCCATCCTTCTTCTTCATGAATAATGCTAGTGTTCCCTATGGGGACACACTCGGTCAAATGAATCCTCGGTCCAGTAGCTCTTGAATTTGAGCCTTTAACTCCACCAGCTCCTTCGGTGCCATCCTATAAGGGGCGATGGACACCGGACCTATTCTAGGTAGAAGCTTAATACCGTATTCGACCTCACGATTTGGAGGCAACCTAGGAAGTTCTTCAGGAAATACATCCAAAAACTCCTTAACAATTCTGACATCTCCAACAGAAGGACCTTTAGAATCAGGAATGCTGACATAAGCTAAAAACGTCTCGCAACCCTTGCGAACCAGTTTCTTAGCCCTTAACGCTGAAATTATGTTAGACAGATAATCTCTTCACTCCTCTATCATAATCACCTCCTCATCCTCAGTAGACTTCAACACCATACGTTTAGCAGCGCAATCCAATTTCGTACGGTGCTTCACTAGCCAACCCATGCCCAATATAATATCAAATTCTCCAAACGGCAATTCCATCAAATCCTCCGGAAAGACAACCCCTTAGACCTCTAGGGGCACGCCTCTGAACAACTTATTCACCCTGACTGACTATCCTAGTAGACTCAACACAATCATTTCACTAACAATATTTTCAAACTGAATACCCAGCGTCCCAGACACAGTGTATGCAACATACGAGTGTGTAGACCCAATGTCAATTAAAGCACTGTATGGTACATTATAAATCAGGAACGTACTAGTTATGATGTCAGGGGTGTCACCATCCTCTCAGCGGCAAGCAGCATAGACCAAGGCTAGCTGTCTCGCTTCAGTGTAACCCGCACCTCTTCCCGGTACTCCGCGACCTCGAATCATTTTCACCACTAGCCTGTCCACGGCCTCTCGGTGGCTACTAACTACCTCTCCCTGGCTAAACTTGGCCCTGACCTACAGCTTGCATCTGAATTGGGCTCTGAGTACAGTTTTTAACCTGATGATCTATGGACCCACACCGGAAGCACGCCCCAGTTCGTTTCCAACACTCACCCTGGTGAGCTCTTCCACAATCAGCGCAAGGCTATGATCTTGCAGCAATAACAGGAACCAATCAGGCTAGCCCATAAAATCTGGCCCTCTTCATTGGCCTTCTAGAAGAACCCGAGGGTCCAAAATCCCTCTTATTCCTACCCCTATCTTTCTCATGGTTTTGGCACTCAGTGCGCTTCACGTCCTCAACAATTTTTGCTTTCTCAACAAGGGCAGGAAAGTCTCACTCCGTCTGTGGAGCGATTAGTACATGTAACTTATCCCGGGGGCTATCCTCGAACCTCACACAGTGTTCATACTCAGTTGCGACTATCCTGTGAGCATACCGACTCAGCCACAGAAACTCTACCTCGTACTCTGCCATAGTCTTATTCCCCTAGGTGAAGTTTAGAGGTTATTTCCTTCGGTCGTCCACATAACTTGTGGCCACCTCCAAGTCCCTCTGCGGCACCAAACCGTCTAAGGCTAGGGATTACCTGTACAGACAGAAAGAAATGGTGAGTTTATGAAAACTCAGTGTGTAACCCTTATTAGTCAAGTAGTAAACAGTGCACGTAGTAACAGTCTGGGCCTGAGCCCTATTCAGTATTAGTATAGTCTAGGCCTTAGCCCTATACAGTAATAGTTTGGGCTTAAGCCCAACACAGTATCAGTACAGTGCAGTCATATAGCCTACCCCAATCCAACCAACACACCATCCGTACCAACGAACACACCATGTGAGGATTAAATCAACTCGCCTAGCCAGCACACCAATATCGCAGCGAAGCTGCTAACAGTAACATAGCAAAGCATCTAATAACAGTAAAAGTGGCTAAACCACCAGAGCAGTAACCATGTGGCAAAGCCACTAATATAGTTTTTCCTCCAAATTTGAAACCCAACCCCATACAGTATGTCGTGTCATAAACATTACGTGTATGCACTATGTCATACTCAAGCTAGTTATATAAATGTCATACACACATCAATTAACCTACCCCTAAGGGTATAATGGTCGTTTCGTCGGTTAGGGGTAAAATAGTAATTTTACCCCTCAAGGGTATTTCAGTCATTTAACTAATTTTGGGGTCTCGGTACAGATAACGACCCTTCAAAAGTTCTACAATCATCTCTAATGACTCAGACAACCCATATGGCCAAAATAGTGTAAATGGGCCCAATGCCCATTACTCAGCCCAAGTGGGCCCACATGCTTGTATGGCCCATTTAGCCCAAATTCAGTCACAACTGTGCGATCACCAAAGGCCACTCCATTATTTTTCACTTACCACAAATATTATTCGTGTGGGGCCCACGAGCCATTTGGACCCACACGGCTCATCTTGGCCCAACGAGGCCCATAATGGCCCAAGCCCACAAGAACGCTCGTGGTGGCCTCTACAATCTATCGCCTATGATTTGTAGGCTCGATCACCACACGAGCGTTCGCACTCTCGTGAGGCCTCAAATGCCAAAGTTTTGGCTTTTCAGCTTTTTCCGGTTCATAGTAATATAGTGGTGTGAATACACACCTTTATCCAACTTTTTGACAGTAGCACAATTGGGTGTACAGTTACACACTTGATTATGAAAGTGAATTGTACTCAAAATAACCTTGTACCTAAATTAAACCAATAATATCTGGTTAGAAACTTAACTCATAACACTAACAAAATCTAACACAATTTCAAATCAAATACGATACCCTTGCCAACAACAGAAGCGATCACTTCTTTAGTTCACAAGAAAAGCACCAATCACCCTTGGCCGCAACCTACACAAGAACCCCCTTCTTCTTTAAATTCACACAAGCCATATGATATCATTACAAAAAAAACTTTATACACCATTCTCCACCACTTACCAGACTGTTGAACCAAATACCGATAAAAGGAGTAGCGTACACGAGTCGAGAGTCAGTTTAATCTGAAGAGTATACCAAAATAATATAGTTAGTATGAAAAGGAGAAAGAAAAGATAGAGAAGACAACAAAAGAGGCTCGGCTAAGGAAAATCGAAAGAGGGAATAGCGAGATAAAAGAGATTCAAATCGGCAAAAGATGATGAAGGATGAGAAAAGAGTAGAGGGAAGAGAGAAACGTTCACAGTAGAAAAGAGAGAGAAGTAATGTTTAGTAGAAAAGAATAAGACCAATTGAAAAGAATACTTGTTCGACAAAAAAAAGAAAAGAAAAGAAAGGCAAACAACCAAAAGAGAAATAATAACGCGAGTGAACGCAACCTTGAAACAACAGAGTACCAAAATTGAATTGGGAGAATTTGGCCACCTCCACACTACACAAAACGTCCCAACCTATTTCCCAATCGAAAACAAGGGAGCCTTAGTGTTCCATTCGGCCACAACCTCCTACCATCATCACATCCCTTGATTTTCTCCAAAAATCTCTCCCCTTATCCCTCCACTATTTACTCCACAAATCACTCCAACCCTCCATTCAAATTTCTCATGACCAATTCAAACTTAGAGTCTCAATGCAACTCCACCACTCACATAGCCAAGGAATAGAATAAATACACCTTGTGCATAGAGTGACTCGAACTCAAGCTCCCTTGCCGCCTTAATGATGCCACAACCACTGGACTACAAGCTCACTTGTGACATAAATCTACCACAGCTATTTATAAAGCCCATGTGTCAGTACCCTGATTCTTTTAAGAGCAAAATCAAAAATTCTGCAAAAGCTGGAGCTTGAACCTAGGATTTCCCAAACACTCCAAAACGCACCCAAATCATTAAACCAGTAAAGTAAACATGAAATTTATGCCAAATCGCGTAAAATTACAAACCCTAGATTTTTGAGACGTTACACCGTAACCCTATTCTGGCGACGAATACGGGTTAGGGGTGTAACATTTAGTGGTATCAGAGCTACGGTTTAGTCGGTTCTCGGACTGAACGTGGCATATGTGGTATCTAGAAATACATGCCATTATATAACCTGTGATAGTGTGATATCTCCTGACTCTCATGAAAATTGTTTTACAAATAGACAGAGATGTTTTCCACCGAGTTAATTTTGATACTGCTGAAAGTGATACTCACGTGTCTAAGTAAAAATGTTACTTATGTTGAAACAAAATTCAAAAAGGTACTGATATATGTTTTATAGTACATGAGGATGATAAATGTTATGTTATATGAGTATATATATGAAACTTAAATTTTGAGGCTTACGATCTCCACCCCCTTACCAGTACAGTTTTATACGATAAAAATTCGTAAGATTTATATTGATTAAGTTCATAAGTGTGAAAGAAGGGTTCAAAGGCTGAATGATTAATAATGTAGTCAAAATTGAGAATGGGTAAATAAGTAAAGACGATATTAAAAGATATATCAAATTTTTTTGATGATTATTCTGAATATGTGATGTCATTGATTAAGAAGAAGTTATTCATGAGTAAACGACTTATCCAGATCTGATATATACAGAATGAATTATCCAAAAATTCTTCCAAATTGACTCTTTTAGTGAACTGAATAATGTAAGATTATTGATGACTTTATTAGTTAGTAGAATAGTGATGAAATTGCATAGATATTTGAATGTAGCTGTTATAATCAGGGATATTACAACAATATCTTCTGGGTACTCTATAAGTTCCGTTATTCTCATAGGCATATGAAATTGTTCATGTTCAGATGCAATATTTATCATATTTGAAAGCTGGCTAATTATGTTAGATGGAATTACTTTAAGTGTGGTTGATACATGAGCTATTTTGCTCTATCTTACTTGGGCTTTCTAATTCATCATGATTGATATAAGATTGGATAATAATGTTCATATGATATCATTTTCTACTTCTACTGATTGAAGCCCTGAATTACAAATATGCAAAATTATATTATCTTTATCATAGTTGTTTCTATTGAGTATGCAATTTTTTCTAAGATATCATCAATGTGTTTATTAGACAAATATGGTTTATCTGTGAAAGATATTCATTGGTCAGTGGTAACTATACTTACTACTGTTATGAATTTTGACTTGAGCATGGGAATTTGGTAATATGGAACATAGATTATAGAAACTATATTTTGCACTGGTTGATATAGGAGCCACCATTGGTTTTCCTCTTTTATTTGAAAAATATTTTTGAGGTTGAGGTATTGTTCCATTTATATTGTGGAAACGTCAGATCTATTATAGTATGATGGTTTTAACCTATCTAATGATTGTGACCTCGAAATAATTTAAAGCTTCGATATCCTTTTTAATTTTTGTGAGAGTGTTCTCTATAATAGCTACATCAATGATATGGATATTAAAGAAAGATGTAAGATTTGAATGGATTGAAACATGTTAGTAAAGTTTTGATTAGTTGGAAGCCCTGATGACTGAAGCATTAGTCACACTTTTTTGAAACCCGAGGCACCGCAAATGCTAGAGGAAGGTTCCAGAATTCGCGCCGCAGGCATGTCAATCGTCACACTTTTTTGCGCCATTCTAGTGGATTCTCACTGACACCGTGATTTCAGCCCCATATCATGCCGTAGTCGACGAATGGATCAACGCTAGCCCACTCCTCGCCATAAGATCCTCGATGGTACCTACAAAAAAGGAAAGAAGAACAGTAGAGACGAATGCAAATATGGCAAGAAAATAAAATCAAGGATTGTAAATTTGTTTTCAGTGGCTATAAAAGCCCCAATCAAGAATGATGTAAGACTACGGTTTTTTTGGATATACACACAGATTCAATAAAAAGAACACAGATTTTACAAATATAAAACAGATATACACATATACACAAGGGAGACGAACAGTTTCATTGTGGAAAAGGTGATTCAGTTACGTTTTTGATTCATTTCTTGTTGTTTAATGTCTACGAATTGTTTCTTTAAAAACATCAGTATTTAGATGAAAAATAGGTTACCTAAGGTTCGCCTGGAAAATCGAGGCTTTTCTCCATCCAACTGCCGTGTGCGGTGGCACGTACGGCGCGTAGGCGATGAAGGCCAGAGGCCAGAGCTCAGAGGTTTTTTCCTTCCTCCCCTGTAGAGGATTTTTTTTTTTTTTATTTTTAGCTTTAAGAATTTTTTTTGATCGAAATATGACCTATATAGTGTTACAAAAACGGTGTCGTTTTTACTTAGTTAATAAGTACTAAAACGACACCGTTCAAAGGCTAAGATCCGCGCATTGACCCGAGATCCGGGTAGGATCCGCACGTTTTTGAGAAATGGGCAAATTTCCCAATTGGTCCTTTCATATTTTTAATATTTATAATTTTATTTTATTTTTATTATAATTTTGCCCTGACTTTTTATTCCTGTTTTAATTTATTCCTAACTGCTATAATAGGGCTTATTTTGAAATGGTGTCGTTTTGGGATTAGGGACAAATTGCCCAGTGTGTCCCTCGAATTTTAGCGTGTGTTTCAAATTAGGCCCAAATTTTTCTATTTATTTGTAATTAACCCCAGATTCTTTAATTAAATTCAATTTTAGTCCTTTTTATATATTTAATTTATTTTAAATACTATATGTATTATTTTTAGTTATATATAAAAATAGTATATATTATTTTTAATTATATGTTATTTTATTATTTATATTTCATTATATATTTTATTATATATTATTTCTTATATTATCTTCCTTTTATTATATATTATTACATTATTTATTATTTATTAGTATATAAAAATTAAAATTTGTAAATTATTATAAACTAATACATATATTATTAATGTCTAATATTTTAAAATTTGCTACAAAATTTTATTCCAATTTAACATATTATTATTTTTATAAGTATATTAAGTCATCATATCATGTAGTATGTTTTATATATTAATCGTCTTAAAAATTTCTCATTTCTCATTTATTATTTTAACCATTTTCATACTTCATCTATGTTTTATTTCTTTGACTTATATGTGCATAAAAATTGATTATTTATGGCACTTCAAGTTATATTTACATGAGATACTATTATGTAATCTATATTATGCTCATTGTCTTTCTATGATTATACTTGCATGAAATGCTAATGTAAATTACGTGATTTATGTCATTATTTAATGCTTTCTATACTATATTCGCATGAAATATTATTATATATGTTTAATTTGTATTGATATATTCATTATTTTGCTATTTTGTATTTTGCATGAAATGATAATGTGTATCCATGTTATTTGTGATTATATATACATGAAATGTTAAAGTATATTGTGTGATTTATGTCGTATTTACAATTTTCTACATTATATTTGCATGAAATGTTTAAGTATGTAGTTTAATTAATCTAATATTGATCTTTTGTAATAGGTTAAATGCATCATCGTTTTTTTTAAAAAATTTATATTTCATTTAATCCAAAGGAATCTTAAAAACAAGGTAATGTCTTTTGTATTTAGGAATTCGAGAAATAGTGCCCTAACATGCTGGGTTGCGATTTCCCGTTTGTCTAAATATCTAAAGTACCCCTTTTAATAGACTTTGCAAATTACGAGATGATTTTTTACGAAAGTTTAAGAACATCGTGTCCAATCATGCTAGATATGATGTTCGTATTCTTTTGGAACGAAAGAATTCCGATTCTCAACTGAAATTGTTTCGGCTTTAAAAGAGATCTTATTTCTAAAATCTTTCAATTTTTTGACATTAAGACAAAACTATTTAATTTGGTACCAATTTTGGGCGTTGCGAGGGTGCTAACCCTTCCTCGCACGTAACCGACCCCCGAGCCCATTTTCTCATAATTTCGTAGACCAAAATGTTTTATAAGGTGATCCAATCACACTTTAAAAGGTTGGTGGGGACTCCCGTTTTCAAAATACCCTCCCCATCTTTTCAAAATTCTCGCTTTAAAAAAGGGAGGTTTCGACAGCTTGGCGACTCCACTAGGGACAATAAGAGAGTCAAGCCAAGAAATTGATTATTTTCTGTCTTAATGTCAGAAGTTTGGAAAAATTTTAAAATATTGATTGTTTTACATGTGTTTGCTGCATATGTTTGTTATTTTGTTTTCGCACACATTGCATTTGCATGACCGCTGTGGTCACACCTTTAAGTGGGAGTGAGAAGCTACGCTTTCGTGAGGTTTTCACCTCCGTATGGGCTAGTGGATTGCTTTCAGGATACATCCGTACCAACGTCTTCGTGAGATTTTCATCTCTGTATGGCCATAGGGAAATGTTTCCCCCTAAACTGAACTTGGTCCTTATGAGCCTATAATGGGTGAGGACCAGGGAATCTGCTGGTTCAGGTACCCTTGCTTTAGAACTGAAACTCATATAGTAAACTTTAAGTGCTTATCCTAGGGAGTATAGTGATAGTCTTTAGTAAGCTACCCTTATAAGTGTTTGTTTGTTATACTTTTATACAATACTAACTTATTTTATTTTTTTATCATTGCATATCATTCAACTTATAAAGGTATCGATTCACGGTTCAATTTCTGGATTAGAAAGTTTTGTAATGAGGAACGAATATCTTGATAAAGTGGAGGACAACGCTTCTGTCCATGCGTGGTCAGAGAAAACCCAGTTAGAGAAGGGAGATAGTATCACTGAGGGGAATACATCAGAGTTATGGGACTTCACTCGCATTAATTCAACATACAATGAGTTTCAAGAGTTGAGAGACATTTGGGCCCAATGGGATGACGAGGCTAAGCAGCTTTTCTATCAGAATTATGGAGATCTTCCCTATTTGCTAGACATCAAGGTAGATAAGCATCTATTCCGAGCTATGGTACAGTTTTGGAACCCTACTTATAGTTGTTTTACATCTGGAGTGGTAGACTTAGTACCTACTTTGGAGGAGTATACGACCTTGCTTCGCTGCCAAAAAATTCAAGGTCAAAAAGCTTATGTTAGGCCTGCTAATCCCCCAAATTTCATGAAGAAATTAATGACGATTACAGGGGTGAGTGAACAATGGGCCACAGCTCGAATCCAGCAAAAAGGTGATAGCAAATGCATTCCGTGGGCAAGTTTGAGGGATTTGATATTGGCACACCCAGATGTGAAGAAGAAGGTTGATGTTTTGGCCTTAAGTATGTATGGATTGATGATTTTCCCAAAAGCTATGGGGCACATAGATGAGGCAGTTGCAGATTTATTCGATCGAATTAGTAAACTAAACACACATGTGCCTGCAATCCTAGCCGAGACGTTTAGATCCTTGAGTGCATGTCGGAGAGCTGGTGAAGGTAGATTCATTGGATGTGCACAATTGTTGTTAGTATGGTTCTACAGTCATTTTTGGAGGGTTGATAAGGTTCCTTGCCGAGTGTTCTTTGAGGATTATTCTCCTTTAAGGGAAGCAGCAACTACGCCAAGGAGGGACGACATTACAGAGGAAAGGTGGATAGAAATACTTCAGAACCTCCGAGAAGATGTTATGTGGAAAGCCCCTTGGATGACCCCTAGCGAAATTCTTTGTGCGGAAGCTTTGATTGGGTACCTCTTCCTAGAATTTGGGGAGTTGTTGGTTATACATCATTACTTGTCCTAAGGCAATACAAGGCGAAGCAGTTTATACTGATAACACAATGACTAGCTCAGAGTGACTTCTCATATAAAGGGGATCATTATAAGAAGAAGATGCGAGAAATTTCTGAGGCTTGGAAGAAGGTTTGCTGTGTGAAGATTTTGACTAAAGGACCGACGATAACTTTTGAATACAAAGGGTGGTTTAGTAAGAGGGTCAATGATAATATCCCTAGACCGAGTTTGGAGGCTGCTCGATCAATGGAGGAGAATTCACGAGTGATTCCATCAGAGTTAGAGGTCATAAAGAAAGAGTTCGAAAGGAAGAGTTTGGAGCTTGGAAGAAAGATAGAGAAGCTTGAGGAGGAGAAGATGTACCTGAGCTTAGACATTGACGTTCATAAAATTGAGGTCGAAAAAGAGAGGAAAGAAAAGAGGAAGATTGAGGAAGACCGGATGACTTGAAGACGCAATATAAGAGGATACAGTTATCAATAAAGAGAGCTGGATTGGGGAAGTTTTCAGAGCAGTGGCAGTAAGAGGTCTAAGAAGAAAGAGCCAAAGGCGAGTATTGGGAGAAGAAATTCCAATAGATGCAGGCGCGTAATCAGGCCCTAGAGAAGGAGAATCAAGGATTAAAAACTAAGGTGACTGAGCTTGGACGATCTCTTCATCATCACCAAAGTCGTTACTCTGCAGTCGAGTTAAAGGTAAGCCTGGATAAGATCGAGGAAATGAGGCACAACATTGAAGAGTTGGAAGCAGCACTACAGGACTGTGAGCTACGGATTGAGCAGCTCGAGGTAAGAGAAGAACATTGGAAGGGAGAGCTTCACCATTTTCAGGATCAAGTCAGAGATAGGGACTATCTCATGGGAGAAGCTATAATATAGATTCGAGAGGTTGCTGATCATTTGCAAGACCTGGCGGTGCAAGCTAATGTATTGAGTACAAAGTATGAGTTAGTGTCAGATAAAGGTCTAGAATTAGCTTTGTTATTGGATAGGGTTAAAACTTTGGGCCTGAGGGCAAAGGCATATTTGTAATCCGTTTTGTGTAAATATTTTTGTTTCTTAAATAATGTTTTCTAAAAGAAATTGAATCAGAATCGATATCTTTTTACATTCATGCATTTGCATCTTATCGCATCATATGCATTCAAATTTATAGAAAGCCCCTAATAGAGTTAAAATTATTAGGGAGAAAGAGAGAGTGAGAAAAAGAAAATCTGGAAGCAACACATCCTTACGGTATACGCACTAAGACAAAGAATATGGATCAAAGACTTGAGCAGATCCAGAAAGAAATGCAAGAGCAATTATAGGAACAATTGGTGAAATTCCAACAGGAGATGAAGGATCAAATGTTGGAGGCTCAAAGAAATATGATGGCTGAAATGGCTCAGCTGCTGAAGGGGACAACGAATAAAGGAAAGGCCCCTATGACTACCACTGAAGAGGATAACGAGGATCATCCTCTAGTTTTACTCCACTCATGTGCAGACTCAACCTGAGGCATATCCCCGAGGGCCGTCCGTCACGATAAGGCCTCAACAGGGGCAAGTTGATGCTGGAATGCCCATGAACTTTCAAACTAGTTCGGGATTCAACCCTGGTCATCCCTGATTTAGATGTAGCGGATAGGGAAGAGATGAGACTCGAATCATCAAGGCAATTAGAGGAATGTTGCAGATGGTTAGAGGAGAAATTAAAGGCACTAGAAAACACTGATAATCGTCAGGGAATTGATGCTAAGGACTTGATTTTAGTCCCAGATTTGGTGCTTCCCCATAAGTTTAAAATGCCAGAATTCTAGAAATACAATGGGACTACTTGCCCGGAAGCCCATATCACCATGTTCTGCAGACGGATGACTGGTTATGTAAACAATGATCAATTATTGATCCACTGTTTTCAGGATAGTTTGGTTGGGGTAGCGGCTAGGTGGTATAATCAACTAAGTCGTGAAAGGATCTGTTCTTGGAGAGACTTAGCGCAATCCTGTATGCGGTAATATAATCACGTGACTGACATGACTCCTCATATAACCACTTTACAAAATATGGAAAAGAAGCCTAATGAGAGCTTTAGGAAATATGCACAGAGGTGGAGGGAGGTTGCCATGCAAGTTCAACCACCGCTCTTGGAGAAAGAAACTACCATGTTGTTTATCAACACTTTGAAGGCCCCATTCATTACTCACATGATTGGAAGTCCCACCAAGAGTTTTGCTGATATAGATATGGCCAGAGAAATGATTGAAAATGCCATAAGGGGTGGCAAGATAGAGGGGGAACCTGTTAAAAGATTAGCCCCAAGAAGGAAAGATAATGAGGTGAACAATATGAATAGTTATAATTCAAAGGCAATTACAGTTAGTCAGCCCAGAGCAACTACAGTTGGGCAACAAGATTCTCAAAAGCAGGGATCTGGTTCGAGACAAAATTCTGAAAAGGTCTTATTTACGCCTATCCCAATAACGTATCGGGAGCTTTATCAAAGTTTATTCAATGCGCATACAATAGCTCCTTTTCATTTGAAACCATTACAACCCCCATATCCCAAATGGTATGATGCAAACGCTAAATGTGAATACCATGCGGGGATATCGGGGCATTCAATTGAAAATTGCACTGGTTTTAAAAAGGCAGTGGAAAGACTAATCAAGATGGGGTCGTAAAATTTGACGACACCCCTAGTACAGAGAACCCGTTGCCAAATCATGGTGATCAAGGGGTAAATACAATTGGGGATACTGACATGAGAAAGATCCAAGAGGATGTAACCGAGGTGAGAACGTCGATGAAAATGATTTGGGAAGAAATGGTGAACAGAGAGATAATAATCTCTAAAGAAAGGAATAGAGGAGTAAGGGACTACTGCGAGTTCCATGCTGAAAAGGGGCACGAGATCCAGGAATGTGACTAGTTTAAGGCCTTGGTACAAAGCCTTATGAATAATAAGGAGTTGGAATTTTATGAAGCTAGCTCAGATGAGAGACGTATATGCACATTAAAAAGTGGACCGCAGAATCAAAACCGGCCAAAGATCATTATTTCCTTACTAAGAAATAATGAAGTTGAAATACCAACGGTACCGAAAATCATTATTCATAAACCTGTTTCCTTTCCTTATAAGGATAACAAGAGGGTACCTTAGAATTATAACTGCAATGTGACAATGCCGGAGAATGAGGATATAGCTAGTGCCTCTAAGGAGGTTCGAGATAAAGGTTCTTATACACGTAGTGGGAAGGGTTATAATGTAAAAGGCGTTGGAGCTGAGCTCGCAAAAGCAAAAGCTTATGACAAAGGAAAGGGGACTGAAATACTGGTTAATGAGCCAGTGAAGGAAGAAGAAGCCAGAGAATTTCTAAAATTCTTGAAACACAGTGAGTACAATATAGTTGAGCAATTGTGCAAACAACCAACTCGTATATCAGTATTAGCTTTGCTTCTGAGTTCAGAGGTACATCATGAGGCGTTAATGAAGGTGCTCAATGAGACTTATGTTACTAACGATATATCTGTCAACAAGTTGGATCGATTGGTTAGTAACATAAGTGCTGACAATTTCATTTATTTCGACGATGATGAAATCCTACCTGGAGGAATGGGATCAGCTAAGGCTTTGCACATTACCACTCACTGCAAAGGATATACATTGCCGAGTGTGCTTAATGATAATGGGTCAGCCTTAAACGTCATGCCGTGTCTACATTGACTAGATTACCCATTGATAGTTCTCACATGAAAACATGACATAATGTAGTGAGAGCATTTGATGGTACAGAGAGAAAGGTCATAAGAAGAATTGATATCCCTTTGATTGATATCCCGTTGTCTGTTGGGGAGGCCTTGGATACATTCGACAGGAGCGGTGCCATCATCTTTACACCAGAAATTGAAGTTAGTAGCTGACAGGCGGTTGGTCACCATAAATGCAGAGGAGGACATCATAGCGACAGTTACCAGTGACGCACCCTATGTAGAGGTAAACGAGGAGGCCATTGAATGCTCTTTCCGTTCATTAGAATTCGTCAATGCAACATTCATTTCAGAAGGGAATGAGGTGCCGGTGCCCAGGATATCCAGAACTATAAGAATGGGTTTGCAAATGCAAATGGGGAAAGGAGCCTTGCTAGGAAAAGGTTTGGGAAGGTATCTTCAAGGAAGGATTCAAATTCCAGAATTAAATGAGAAGAGAGATCGTTTTGGCTTGGGTTTCAGGCTAGATTACAAGTATAAGAGCAAATAAATAGAGAAGCGCCAAGAAAGAAGAAGGGCGCGTTTAGATGGAAGAGAGGTAGAGTGGGAACTGATGACATTCCCCCATATATCTCAAACCTTTATATCAGGAGGGATGATTCTCCCTGAGAGAGGATTTGTAACAGCCCAAAATTGACCCTAGTCGGGAAGTGGTTTCGGGACCACAAAACCGAGTCATAAAAATAATTAATTTCCATATTCTATGCTTATTATGTGTGTACATGAGTATGTGGAAGTTTCATTCTCCAATTTTGCCAATTGCATGAGAAATTATTAAATAGGGATCGATATGAGACATGGTGAAAATATGATAGGCTAATTTAAAATGGTCTATTAATGCATGTTGTGAAAATGATGGGTTTGCATGTCAAATTACCCAAAATTTGAGCTAGTGGTTGGCCATGCTATGGGTGGAAACATGTTGGGAACATGTTGGCCTAGTGAGGTATGTAGGAAAAAAATGAAATAAGGAATATGGGTAATAAAGAAAGGAAAAACAAAAAAAATGAGTGGTTGTTTCCCCCCCCATTGCCGTGAGCTAAAGAAAGGAAAAGAAAAATTTTGTTCATCCTTTTTCATCCTCTTTTGACCGAAAATTCTAAGGGAGGAGGAAGGAGTTCTTGCTTCATGTTTGGTTTGGAAGAGAATTAGGAGGAAGTTTGGCCATGCATGTAACTAGATTGAGGTATGTTTGATATTATTCTTTGAGATTCATGTATATTTTAAGTTGTAAGTTTGAAATCTACCTAGCCATGGTTCAAACTTTGTTAAATGATGGAGATGATATTCGGCCATGCATGTTACATTCTTGGTTGGTATTTTGATGTTTGATGTTGTGGTGATGAGGCATGAAGATGAGTTAAGATTCGGCCTAGGTGGAGTTTGTGTTAATGCCATTGCATGCTAAATATGAAGCTTGTTAATGATGCATGTGATGGTGGATTGATGATTCTTGAATCTCTTTTTTTTTAGCATTTTTGAGTGAGCACATATGTGCATTGGTTGCTAGATGGGGAAGAATCGGCTAGCAAGTTGTGTGCTAAGGCCGAATATAATTTTTGTAGGTTAATGAGTAATGCATGTGCTAAATTGATGGAAAGGGAGAGGATGCTTTACTAGTGTATAAATGATATAAAGATTTTAGAAATTATTTTTTGGTTAGGTGTATGTATGATTAGGTATATTCGGCCATATGAGTAAATATATAGATGATGTTAAAATTGATTATGTATAATGGGCCATATGGGGTACACATTGTGATATTAACTTTGATTCTCTATAATTGATCAAGTGGGTGATTAGTAAGGGTGATTGCCGAATATACTAACATACATATGCATGTGTAATTGGATTGTAAATATTTAGCAAGGCGGTTAAACTAGTTGATTTATTGATTAAGCTCAAGGAGTTAAAGGAGGAGAATCGAGCAAAGGCAAAGAAAAGATCATCGAGTAGCCGAGTTGGAACCATCTTACCCAACACAAGTAAGTCATTAAGCATATCTTTGGTATTGATTAAAGGATCGTAATACCTACACCATTGTGTTTAATGAGATGAAATGTATACAAATGAATATGTAAGTAGAGATGAAATTTGTCGAATGTAAAAAGGAAGTGAAGCCTATTGAGTGGCTGGTTTTCGGCACTAAGTGTGCGGGCAATAAGTGTTCACGGTCATGAGATTGGCACTAAGTGTGCGGGTTTAAATTGTACAGCACTAAGTGTGCGAGTTTAAAGTACATGGCACTAAGTGTGCGCGGTTGATTATTAAGCACTATGTGTGCGAACCCAATATATATTTTCTATAAATTATTTACATTAAGGGTGCGACTTTACCGAGTCGATTTTGGACAGCAGAAAAGGTAAGTGTGCGAACTTGAAATGCATGGCACTAAGTGTGTGAGTTTAAAGTGCATGGCACTAAGTGTGCGCGGTTGATTATTGAGCACTATGTGTGGGAACCCAATATATATTTTCTATAAATTATTTACATTAAGGGTGCGACTTTACCGAGTCGATTTTGGACAGCGGAAAAGGTAAGTGTGCGAACTTGAAATGCATGGCACTAAGTGTGTGAGTTTAAAGTACATGGCACTAAGTGTGCGCGGTTGATTATTAAGCACTATGTGTGCGAACTCAATATATATTTTCTAGAAATTATTTACATGAAGGGTGCGACTTTACCGAGTCAATTTTGGACAGCGGAAAAGGTAAGTACCTTGAGTTCATGGCTAATAGGCGCTATGTTTATATTTGGAGTTGAGCTTGGTAAGTTTTGAACCTATGTGATGATTATAGTTGAAGTCACGTACATAAGGTTCATTGTCGAATAGGTGAAAGTTCGTTTAATTGTATGATTATAACGAAAATAAAATGATGTATGAAAGGCCAATGTAGGACTTGGTATGAGATTGAACCATAGGGTTTAAGGAACTATGGTATAGTTTGGTATGGATGGAGTACTTAACCTCATTTCATTGTTTCCTGTTGTGATAATTTTATTAATGGATGGTTGTGGAATGCTTATGGCTTACTGAGTTATATACTCATTCGATGTTTGCTTGTCACCTATTCTAGGTTTCTTGGACTCGTCTCTTTTTGCGTGATCGTGCCGTCGTCGAAGTCATCACACCGGCTAGCAACCTTTGGTATTTTCTTCTTAATTGGTCTAAGAGAACATTTCGGCATGTATAGGCTAATATGTTTTGTTGAAATTTGGTATGTAAACTTTTAGCCATGCGAAAATGGCATAATGTTCGGTTGAATTTGGTTCTAATGTTGGGTCGTAAGTCTTGGTAATACGATTTTTATGCCATATGTCATGGTTGATTATTTTGGTGTTAAAATTCATGATATGGCAATAGTGTAGTAGGGGGATGTTTGACAATGATTAGCCTTTGGCATGGCTAGTCATGATCATAATTTGTGATATGTATGACGAATCACTAGTTAGATCAAGGAGAAATCACGAAATGGGCATAGTTGCTTCCATAATAGATGCTGGCAGCAGCAGTGACGTGAGATTGAAAAATCACTAAAAATAGTAGGAGTGGGATTAATTGATGAATAAATTATGTATTCGAAGCTCGATGAGTCTATTTTCATATAGAAGCAACGAAAAGATCATATGGACAGTATGTTAAGATATATTCAGGTTCTCGTGAGACAAGGCCAGAACGGTTTCTGGATTCCCTGTTCCGACTTTGTAAATTCATTATAAATTAACCAGAGACAATTAGGAGTCATACCATATATGGATAGATTTCTCTCTGAGTCTAGTTTCTATAGAAACAAACGGCATCAGTATTGAAGCTCTGTGCAGGGAGATATCCAGGTCGTAATGCGCAAAGGTCAGTGTAGTCTATCCCTGTAACATGGGAGAATTTGACTAATAAACTGTATTAATTGGCCCAACCAAAAATTCTAGAAAAAAATATGTAGATGGGCATATGAGTCTAGTTTCAGGGAAAAATCACGAAACTGATTTTCGAGTTGTGAAACTCAAGATATGATTTTTAAAGCGACTAGTACGCAGATTGGCAGTGTCTGAGAAATATTTTTATAAAGGGTTTAAAGTCTGCTAACACCTCGTGTTCGACTCCGGTGTCGGTCTCGGGTTCAGGGTGTTACAGGATTGCTCGAAAAAGGAGGTTATCACATCAATGCTGTGCATAATGAAGAGTCTGAACGAGGAAACCTTGAGGGCATTCGCCCTTACGAACCGGGAAGCTCTTTAAACAATTGGGTTGCAGAAGAACTTCCTGTAGTTTTTAAAGATCCTTCAAAGTAATTTTCAGAACACTCTTATTGCTCTAAAGCCTAGGAGTAGTAAGATTTCATTTGTAAAATAGGCTCATGTTTGGATATTTACATTTCAATAAAACGTAACTTTTATTATTGATTCAAGTGAACATTCTATTATACCGTTCAATATTCTTTTGACATTTAAATTCTTTCAAATTTTTTCCATTTCATTCATAACACATAAATAAATTCATTCATTTTTTGTACATTCTTTCATACCCCGCAGGCCCCTAGATATCAATGACATGAGCACTGATACTACGAATCCTAGATTCTCTTTTGAGCAAGACATGTGTTTAGAAGAACTTCAGGATTTTGAAGATGACGGGGATTGTGATATGTCTCCAGATCTGTTGAGAATGGTGAAACAAGAGGAGAAACAAATCCTACCCCGTGAGAAAGAGGCAATAGAAAATGTAGCCTTGGATGAAGGGAAGGAGGTGAAAATTGGCACACATATTGCTAAGAAAATGAGACAAGGCCTTGTTGAGTTACTACGAGAATTCAAAGATATCTTTGCATGGTCATATGAGGATATGCCGGGTTTGAATAATGATATTATGGTACATCGTCTCCCCATAAGATAAGATTGCAAGCCAGTCCAACAAAAATTACGAAGGATGAGGCCTGATATTGTGCTGAAAATAAAAGATGAAGTCAAAAAGCAGTTTGATGCTGGATTCCTACAAGAGGTTAAGTACTCAGAATGGGTGGCCAACATTGTGCCTATCCCTAAGAAGGATGGGAAAGTACGAATGTGTGTTGATTACAGAGATCTGAATAAAGCTAGCCCAAAGGACAACTTTTCTTTACCGCGCATCAACACTTTGGTGGACAATACAGCGGGATATTCGTTGTTCTCCTTTATGGATGGTTTCTCAGGATACAATCAGATAAAGATGCATCCTGAAGACATGGATAAAACCACCTTTATAACATTGTGGGGCACCTTTTGTTACAAGGTAATGCCCTTCAGGCTAGAAAATGCAGGGGCAACATACCAAAGGGCTATGGTGACTTTATTTCACGATATGATGCATAAGGAGATTGAGGTGTATGTTGATGACATGATTGCTAAATCTCGAATAGAGATAGAGCATATTGAGGTCTTGAAGAAGTTGTTCCTGAGATTAAGGAAATTTCATTTGAAGCTTAATCCTGCAAAGTGCATCTTCGGAGCTCGGTCGGGGAAGTTATTGGGCTTTGTGGTCAGCGAAAAGGGAATAAAAGTTGACTCAGACAAGGTTAGAGCCATACAAGAATTGCCTCCACCACATACTCAGAAGGAAGTTTGGGGTTTTCTTGGAAGATTGAATTATATTGCTCGATTTATTTCGCAATTAACCGAGAAATGTGATCCTATATTTCTCCTCCTTAAAAAACACAACCAAGGTACTTGGGATGAGGAATGCTAGAATGCTTTTGATAAGGTTAAGCAATACCTGTTAAACGCTCCAGTGTTATCTCTGCCTAGTCCAAATAGACTATTAATTCTGTACTTATCAGTGTTTAGTAATTCTATGGGATGTGTGCTTGGCCAACATAACGAGTCAGGAAGAAAAGAGAAGGCGATATATTACCTTAGCAAGAAATTCACAGAGTGTGAGATGAGATATTCGCCAATTGAGAAATTGTGTTGTGCTTTAATCTGGACGACTCGAAGGTTAAGGCAATATATGTTATATCATACGACTTGGCTAATTTCAAAACTTGATCCATTAAAGTACATGATGGAGTCCATAGCTCTAAATGGAAGAATGGCAAGGTGGCAGATACTACTTTCAGAATTTGATATAGTCTATGTGAGTCAAAAGGCTATAAAAGGGAGCGCGATAGCAGAATTTTTGGCGAGCAGAGCTCTAGAAGATTATGAGCCATTAAGCTTTGATTTCTCTAATGAGGAGTTGATGTACGTGGCAACTATTGAAGAACGTCCATGGAAGCTGAACTTTGACGGTGCATCCAATGCGGTAGTCTTGGTATCCCCAAATGGTGATCATTATCCATTTACATGTAAATTGGATTTTGATTGTACGAACAATATGGCTGAGTATGAAGCATGCATCGTGGGGATTCGAGCGGCCAAAGAGCAAAAAATTAGAAACCTGGAAGTATATGGAGACTCTGTGTTGGTAATATACTAGCTTAGGGGTGAATGGGAGACAAGGGACCCTAAGTTGATTAATTATCGAAAGGTAGTTTTGGAGTTACTTGATGAGTTTGATAACGTCACTTTTAGTTATCTCCCACAGGACGAAAATCATATGGCGGACGCTTTGGCAACATTAGCTTCCATGATTAAAGCTAATAAACAAGAGGATGTGAGACCAATTCAGATAGGCATTTCTGAGGTTCCAGCCCATTGCTGTAACATCGAAGAAGAGGAAAAGGATGACCATCCTTGGTATCAAGATATATTACGGTATGTGAGAAATCGTGAATATCCTGAATAGGCAACTGAGAATGAAAAAAGAACTTTGAGAAGGTTAGCCTGCGAATATGTACTAGATGGGGATATCCTTTATAAAAGAAGGAAAGATCAGGTATTTTTGAGATGTGTTGATGCTGTAGAAGCTAGACAAATCCTGGAAGAAGTACATGAAGGAGTTTGTGGTACACATGCTAATGGCTTTACGATGGCAAGACAAATCATGAGGTTTGGATACTATTGGTCTACTATGGAAGGAGATTGTATCTGTTATACTAAGCAGTGTCATAAATGCCAGATATATGGAGACAAGATCCATGTACCACCTTCACCCTTACATGTTATGACTTCTCCATGGCCCTTTTCCATGTGGGGCATGGATGTCATTGGGCCAATATCACCCAAAGCTTTGAATGGGCATCGTTTCATTTTCGTGGTCATTGACTACTTCACAAAATGGGTAGAGGCAGCTCCATATGCTAGTGTTACCAAGTCGGCAGTAAGTCGTTTTTTGAAAAAGGAGATTATTTGTCATTGTGGAATGCTTGATAGGATTATATCGGATAATGCATTGAACTTGAATAACAGCACGATTGCGGAAGTTTGTAGCCAATTCAAGATTAAGCATCATAATTCATCTCCGTATCACCCAAAATGAATGGGGCAGTGGAAGCTGCTAATAAAAATATCAAGAAGATAGTGGGGAAAATGACTGAGACCTACAGAGATTGGCATGAGAAATTACCATTTGCACCATTTGCCTATCGAACGTCCGTCAGAACCTCTACTGGGGCAACTCCTTTCTCGTTGGTTTATGGGATGGAGGTAGTGTTACCCATTGAAGTAGAAATACCTTCTCTTCGAATTTTGTTAGAGATAAAGCTGGATGAAGCAGAATGGATTGAATCGCGTATGAAAAATTCAACTTGATTGAAGAAAAGAGGCTAAGGGCTATTCGTCAGGGTCAGATGTATCAGAAGCGAATGATGCAAGCTTATGATAAGAAATTTCGTCCAAGAGAATTTCATGAAGGGGACCTTGTGCTGAAAAAGATCCTTCCCATACAGAAGGACTTTAGAGGAAAATAGATGCCAAATTGGGAAGGGCCGTATGTTGTGAAGAAGGCTTTCTCTAGTGGTGCTCTGATTTTGACAGAAATGGATGGGAAAAGTTTACCCAATCCAGTGAATTCAGACTCAGTCAAGAAGTACTTTGTCTAAAGAGAAGGGAAGCCAAGGTGAAAACCCACAAAGGGCGCTTTGAGACTTCTAAATAAAAAAAAATGGAGAGGCCAAGGAGAAAACCCGCAAATGGTGCCTTGAGACCAAAGGGATTTTGAGTTGAAAACCCGAAAGGGTCACTCAAATTTCAAGAAACATGCAGTGACCTTGTTATACCAGATTGAAAGAGGTCAACAAAATACTTTGGATCTTCTAAACACATGTTAAACTCAAAACAGTCTTTATGGAATTTGTACACAGAAGCCCAAGCTGTGATATGTAGGACATTGAATTTTTGTTCTGTTTACTATCTTTGGATTCTTTTTCTTCTCAAAGATATGTTTTCAGATTAATTTCCTATTGTATTCTGATGATTTATCTAATCATTCTCAAGATTAAATTATTTGTCTTCCATTACTCATAAAGAGTGTTGCATTGAAATAATAATTGATGAACTAAATATTTTTACAAATGATGTTTTGCATATTACTCTGGAAATCTCTAGATAATACAAAAAACTAAAACAGAGCAATTGTTTGAAGAATTTCCATGAATAAAGGTCGGAGGTACTTGAGGAAATTTCTTCTTCAGTCCAAAGGATGATTGGACAATTCAAACGATTCAATCTTGGGAGAGGATCATCTCCAACGGATTGTAACATTCAAAGAATGGTATAATAGGACCAATTTGATTCAAAGCATACGAGCAGGGTATGATTGATACTTCGAAAAAAGTGGACCTTTGATGAATGAATGAGTAAGGACGTCCGAAATAGGAACCATTTTCATAACATTTTACATCATGATATGTTTATTTAGGAGCATTTGACTCATTTCGATCATGGCACCGTAAGCATTAGGCATGAGTACATATGCATTCTACAGGTTATGTCCCTTAGGGGATAATGTAGATCACCGGTGACATCTGGCGTCTCTGTATTGTCAGAGAGCAGATCGAAGATAGTAGATTTGGCATCTTTGTATTGACAGAGAGCAGATCGAAGATGACATCTGGCATCTCTGTATTAACGGAGAGCAGATCAGAGATAGAAGATTTGGCGTCTCTGTATTGTCAGAGAGCAGATCGAAGATAGCAGATTTAGCGTCTCTGTATTGTTAGAGAGAAGATCGAAGATAATAGATTTGGCGTCTCTGTATTGTCAGAGAGAAGATCGAAGATAGTAGGTTTGGAACCTCCGTATTGTCAGGGAGCAAATCAAAGATAGCAGATTTGACATTCCTGAGTTAATGTGAAGCAAGCTTGAAGCTATCAGAATACCTTGGAGGAAGATGAGGATCAAGATTTCAAGACTTGGCCAGGCCAGGCAAATTTGGTCCTTTTATAATCTTTGCTCTATTCCTGTTACACAGTAATAAGCAAAGAGGGGCAGCTGTAATAGCCCAAATTTACCCGGGCCCATGAAATAAGATAAACTAAATTTATAAACTGAAAATAAAAGTCCATGTTAATGTCCAACTTACAATAAACAGGCCTAAAGGCCCGATAGCCCAAACTCGATAGCCCAACTGGTTTAAACCAGAATACCTAAGCTACCCCAATACCCGGTTACACCCAACCCACAAATGGGCACAGCCCAAGGAGGCCCAAACTACAAATAGAGAATGGAAAACCTACGGTTTCTGAAACCCTAGGTACCGCAAACGCTAAAGGTTCCAGAATTTGCGCCGCAGGCACGCCAATCGTCACACTTTTTTGCGCCATTCCAGTGGATTCTCACTGACACCGTAATTTCAGCCCCGTATCACGTCGTAATCGACGAATGGATCAAAGCCAGCCTACTCCTCGCCATAAGATCCTCGATGGTACCTGTAAAAAAGGAAAGAAGAACAGCAGAGACGAATGCAAATATGGCAAGAAAATAAAATCAGGGATTGTAAATTTGTTTTCAGTGGCTATAAAAGCCCGAATCAAGAATGATGTAAGACTACGGTTTTTTTGGATATACACACAGATTCAATAAAAAGAACACAGATTTTACAGATATAAAACAGCTTTACACATATACACAAGGGAGACGAACAGTTTCATTATAGAAAAGGTGATTCAGTTACATTTTTGATCTATTTCCTGTTGTTCAATGTATACGACTTATTTCTTTAAAAAAACATCAGTATTTAGATGAAAAATAGGTTACCTGGGGTTCGCCTGGAAAATCGAGGCTTTTCTCCATCCAACCGCCGTGTGCGGTGGCGCGTACGGCGCGTGGGCAATAAAGGCCAGAGGCCGGAGCTCAGAGGTTTTTTTCCTTCCTCCCTTGCAGAGGATTTTAGTTTTTTTTTATTTTTAGCTTTAAGAAAAAAAATTTTGACCGAAATATGACTTATATAGTGTTACAAAAACGGTGTCGTTTTTACTTAGTTAATAAGTACTAAAACGGCACCTTTCAAAAGCTAGGATCCGCGGATTGACCCGAGATCCGGGTAGGATCCGCGCGTTTTTGGGAAATGGGCAAATTTCCCAATTGGTCCTTCCATATTTTTAATATTTATAATTTTATTTTATTTTTATTATAATTTTTCCCTGACTTTTTATTCCTGTTTTAATTTAGTCCTAACTGCTATAATATGGCTTATTTTGAAACGGTGTCGTTTTGGGATTAGGGACAAATTACCCAATGAGTCCCTCGAATTTTAGCGCGTGTTTCAAATTAGGCCCAAAATTTTCTATTTATTTGTAATTAACCCCAGATTCTTTAATTAAATTCAATTTTAATCCTTTTTATATATTTAATTTATTTTAAATACTATATGTATTATTTTTAGTTATATATAAAAATAGTATATATTATTTTTAATTATATGTTATTTTATTATTTATATTTCATTATATATTTTATTATATATTATTTCTTATATTATCTTCCTTTTATTATATATTATTACATTATTTATTATTTATTAGTATATAAAAATTAAAATTTATAAATTATTATAAACTAATACATATATTATTAATGTCTAATATTTTAAAATTTGCTACAAAATTTTATTCCAATTTAACATATTATTATTTTTATAAGTATATTAAGTCATCATATCATGTAGTATGTTTTATATATTAATCGTCTTAAAAATTTCTCATTTATTATTTTAACCATTTTCATACTTCATCTATGTTTTATTTCTTTGACTTATATTTTATATATACTCATAATTTGTTATTTATTTATTTATTATTTTTTAGTAGGTTAATTTTTATTTCATAAGTTATTTGTTATTTTTTAATATTATTTGTTTATCATATTTGCATAAAAATTGATTATTTATGTTACTTCAAGTTATATTTGCATGAGATACTATTATGTATGTATTATGTAATCTATATTATGCTCATTGTCTTTCTATGATTATACTTGCATGAAATGCTAATGTATATTACGTGATTTATGTCATTATTTAACGCTTTCTATACTATATTCGCATGAAATATTATTATATATGTTTAATTTGTATTGATATATTCATTATTTTGCTATTTTGTATTTTGCATGAAATGATAATGTGTATTCATGTTATTTGTGATTATATATACATGAAATGTTAAAGTATATTGTGTGATTTATGTCGTATTTACAATTTTCTACATTAAATTTGCATGAAATGTTTAAGTATGTAGTTTAATTAATCTAATATTGATCTTTTGTAATAGGTTAAATGCATCATCGTTTTTTTTTTAAATTTTATATTTCATTTAATCCAAAGGAATCTTAAAAACAAGGCAATGTCTTTTGTATTTAGGAATTCGAGAAATAGTGCCCTAACATGCTGGGTTGCAATTTCCCGTTTGTCTAAATATCTAAAGTACCCCTTTTAATAGACTTTGCAAATTACGAGATGATTTTTTACGAAAGTTTAAGAATAGCGTGTCCAATCATGCTGGATATGATGTTCGCATTCTTTTGGAACGAAAGAATTTCGATTCTCAACTCAAATTGTTTCAGCTTTAAAAGAGATCTTATTTCTAAAATCTTTCAAGTTTTTGACATTAAGACAAAACTATTTAATTTGGTACCAATTTTGGGCGTTGCGAGGGTGCTAACTCTTCATCGCACGTAACCGACCCCCGAGCCTATTTTCTCATAATTTCGTAGACCAAAATGTTTTATAAGGTGATCCAATCACACTTTAAAAGGTTAGTGGCGACTCTCATTTTCAAAATACCCTCCCTGTCTTTTCAAAATTCTCGCTTTAAAAAAGGGAGGTTTCGATAATAGTGATACATTATTGAATGGATTAGACTGTATTTTGATGAAGAAAGGTAAAGTCATGGTATATACTTTCAGCCAGATAAAGCTACAGGAAAAGAATTACCCGATATATGATCTTGGATTGACAATTATTGTGTTTGCACTAAGAATTTGGTAACATTATCTGTATGGTGAAAATATCATATATATACTGATCATAAATTTTAAAACACCTCATGGTTTAGAAAGATTTGAATCTGACACAAAGTAGATGGTTTGACTTGTTGAAAGACCCTGATTTGGTAATTAATTATCATTAAGGAAAAGTTAATATAGTTGCTGATATGTTGAGTAAAAAATTCTTTGTTTGCTTTATGAGCAATAAATACTCAATTGCTATTGTCTGATGAAAGAATAATTTTAGTTGAGCTTAAAGGTAAGCTGATGTTTCTACAACAGATCTGTGAAGCCCAGAAAAGCGATAATGAGTTGTAAGTTAAATGGGTGCAGAATGAAATAATTATTGAATCAAGATAACAAATTTAAATCTGATGATTGTCTGTTATTCCGAGATAGAGCCTGTGTACTGAAGAATTTGGAACTTTTACAGAAAATTTTACATGAATGATCACAGTGGTACTATGTTTATCGGGGAAATGATAAAATACACAACGATTTGAAAAAAAAAATAGATGTATTGGTAGCCCGGAATGAAATGTGGTATTTCTGAATCTATATTTAAATGCTGGATGTATTAGCAAGATAGAGATGATACTTTCAAGATGGTTATAGTCAGTGAAAATATCGAAATGGAAATGGGACAAAGTTACTATGAATTTTATATCAAGATTCTCCCTATTTATGAAAAGAAAGATACTATTTGAGAAATTGTTGATTGTTTGATGAAGCCTGTACATTTTATCCTGGCATGAAAGGATTTTTCACTTGATAGATTGCTTGAATTATCTATTTTTGAGATTTTTAGATTATATGATGTGCTAGTTTCTACTAGATAGAGATCTACAGTTTAAATTCCGACTCTGAAACAAGTTACAAGAAACTCTGGACATATGGTTACATTTCAGTACTGTATTACATTCTCAGACGAATGATCAATCTGAACTTATGATTCAGATTTTTGAAGTTATGTTTCAATGCTGTACATTAGAATTCAAAGGCAATTGAAAATTTAATATTTGTCGTTAGTTGAATTTGTATATAATAACAGTTAACAGTGAAGTATAAAATTTTACTTTATGAAGTTTTATATGGTCACAAGTGTAAAAATCCGGTGTTTGGACTGAGTTCAGTGAGAAAAGATACATGCAGTTGGTTTGATTTTTTGAAACCGAAGAAAGATGAAAATGATCTGAGATAGTTTAAAAGCAGTATTTGATCGCCAGAAATTCGATGTGAATCTAAAATGAAAAGAACTAGAGTTTTAGATTGACGATAAAATATTTTTGAAATTTTTGCCATGGAAGAAAGTTTCCCGGCTTGGCCGTGAAGGCAAATCAATTCGGTGGTTTATCGGGTCATATAAGATTATTGAAAAGAATTGGACCTGTTGCATGTAGATAGGTATTATTATCAGAGTTCTACATAATTCACAATGTTTTTATGAGTATATGTGTTATGACAATATCGATTAGATCCATCATCTGTTATTGCTTTGATAAATGTTAAATTCAGCTCGACACAACTTACAGTGAGAGATTGATTGAAATTCTAGCACTTGAAGAGAAAAAAATTGAGAAATAAAAAGGTAGCTTTAGTAAAAATTTTCTAACAATAACATGATATAAAGGGAGCTACCTAGGAACTGGAGGTGTAACGCCCCGCACCCGAGGCCGTCGCCGAAGTCGAACACGAGGTGTTAACGGACTTAATTCATTACTTAAACAACTCAAACAATTTATTTTTAAAAATTCCAGACAAGCTGGCAATATGTGTCACAGTCGCTTAAAAATTCATATCCCGAGTTTCGAAACTCAAAATCCATTCCCATAATTTTTTCCTGAAACTAGACTCATATATCTATCTACTAATTTTTTTCTAGAATTTTTGGTCGGGCCAATTAGTACAGTTTATTAGTTAAAGTCTCCCCTGTTTCAATGTTCAACTGCTCTGACCTCTGTGTATTACGAATCAGATATCTCTTTGTACAAAGTTTCAATGACTATGTCGTTTGACTCAATAAGCAATCTGTACATATAAAGCATGACTTATAATTATTTTTGTACAATTTATGGTGAATTTCGAAAATCAGAACAGGGGATCCAGAAAATCACTCTGGCCCTGTTTCACAAAAATTTAAATATCTCACAAAATATAACTCATATACCTGTTTTGTTCCATCCATATGAAAATAGACTCATTAAGCTTCGATTCCATAACTTATTCATCATTTAATTTTGTTTCTACTATTTTAAAATTCACATAATTGCTGCAGCAATATTCTATTTTATAGTAAATTTTACTTTACTATAGACTTTCATAGACTAAATAGCATTTTAAACATACAAGGTATCAAATATGATTTAGATTGGCCATTCCAATGGCTAATCATTCTCAAACTCTTTTCTTGCCAAACCATAACCATATCATAAGATCATTTACACAAAGTGAGTATTTTGCCATACATGCCACATTCAAAATACACAAGCCATTTTACTAATTTAGGCCTTCGGATAGTGTGAACGAGTCTTCGACCTATCCCGATTCTCAAGCTGGCTTGTCAACAACTACAATGAATGAAAAGGAGGGAGTAAGCATAAATTCTTAGTAAGTTCACATGCAAATAATAAGTAACATGATTATGCAATCCAACATAAACATTATTTGCATAAACAACACCAAGACATTCATGTTACATTTGCATTTAATGTCTTACTACGATTTCATCATACCAAGTTCTCAACCCGAGGGTTTAAACACATACCTGTCAAATTTTCTCGTTTACCAACATGTCACCTTTGTTTTAGGCATTCTCCTTATTCTAGTAGAGTTCTCCCGTTGAACACATCGGAATATGATTTCGGATATGCGGATAATGTGCACGTAAGTGCTATACTCATAGCTAAACAAGCTCAATAGCTTTTGAAATCTGTGTAGCCAAGCTACCATGTAACCCGCCCATAAACGAACTCGGACTCAACTCAACGAGCTCTGGCGTTCGCATCCATAAGTGAACTCGGACTCAACTCAACGAGCTCGGATGCCTAGTTACATCTCACAAACTCGGACTCAACTCAACGAGTTCAGAACTCAACCATCCTAGTGACATGTCACTTGTACCCTAATCTATTCCCAAGGTTCAAACGAGATTCTTCTCAATTACACATTTAATCGCCTTCTTCGAAATGTAGAAATCGATACTTGCTAACATCTCATACTTATCAAGTTGTTCACATAATTTGCATATCACCAATAATAATTCACAAAACATAATATTTCATGATAATAAGTATCATATCATATAAATAACATTAAATCACTTAAAATAAAAATTATGTTACCTTATTTACACATGAACTTACCTCAATAAAAAATATTAGTAATCGAGCCTATTCAACTTTGTTTTTCCCTCGATCGCGACTTGAATCTCATTTCTCTTGATCTATAATGCCAAATTAATCTTATTTAATACATACATTCATCAAAACAGCCCCTAATACAAACTTTGGAAAAATTACCATTTTGCCCCTAAACTTTTGCATATTTACACTTTTGCCCCTAGGCTTGGGAATTAAACTTCATCCCTTATTCTTATGTTTTATGACATGCTGATCATTTTTCCCTTCTATGGCAATATCAAATTCTCACTCTAACATGTACTTATGTATATTAGGTATTTTTACCGATTAAGCCCTTTTACTCGTTTCCACTTAAAACCGAGTAGCACAAGTTGTCTAAAATAATTTAAATTTTCATATTCTATCATAAAACATCAAAATACACAAATTTCACCTATGTGTTTTTTTCCAAATATGAACCCTACGTTGAATTATTGGTAGCATAAGTTAAATCGAGCTACCAGGATTCTAAAAACATAAAGAACATTAAAAACGGGGCTTGGAACACTTACTATGGAGCTTGGAAGCTTGAAACAAACCCTAGCTATGGATAACCCTTGAAATTTCAGCCTAATGAACAAGATGGACAAATATTGGCTTTTAATTTTGTGTTTAATTCATTTTAATAACTAAATGACCAAAATGCCCTTAATTAAAAACTATGGTGTTTTATCTTCCTTTAGGTATTTTTGTCCAAACTAGTATAATGGTCTAATTAATATCCAAGGACCTCCACTTTAAAAACCCATTACACACAAGTACTTAATACCTTTGTGAACTAGAACACACATTTTACAACTTTTACAATTTAGTCCTAAATATCAAATTGGACCCTCTATCGATAAAATTTCTAAACGAAATTTTCACACAATCATGCAATCATGCCATAGACCTTAAAATGATAATAAAATAAATTTTTCTACCTCAGATTTGTGGTCACGAAACCACTATTCCGGTTAGGCCCTAATTCGAGATATTACAACTTCCCCCTCTTTAAGGATTTTTGTCCTCGAAAATCTTACCGGTAAACAGGTGTGGGTATTGATTTCTCATAGTTTCCTCAGGTTCCCATGCAGTCTCTTCTACCCCGTGCTTTTGCCACAATACTTTCACGAGAGCGACGCTTTTATTTCTTAGTTGCTTGACCTCTCGAGCTAAAATCTTAATCGGTTCTTCTTCGTAAGTCATATCCGGTCGTAGCTCAATTTCTGTTGGTGAAATTATATGTGAAGGATCCGAATGATACCAACGTAGCATAGATACGTGGAACACATCATGTATCTTCTGTAATTCAGATGGCAATTGTAACACCCCGAACCCGAGACCGACACCGGAGTCGAACACGAGGTGTTAACAGACTTTAAACCCCTTATAAAAAATATTTCCCAGACACTGCCAATCTGCGTACTAGTCGCTTTAAAAATCATATCTTGAGTTTCACAGCTCGAAAATAAGTTTTGTGATTTTTCCCTGAAACTATACTCATATGCCCATCTACATATTTTTTTCTAGAATTTTTGGTCGGGCCAATTAGTACAGTTTATTAGTCAAAGTCTCCCATGTTACAGGGATCGACTACCCTGCCCTTTGCGCATTACGACTTGGATATCTCCTTGTACAGGGCTCCAATACTGATGCCGTTTGTTTCTATAGAAACTAGACTCAGAGAGGAATCTATACATATATGGTATGACTCCTAATTATCTCTGGTTAATTTATAATGAATTTCCAAAGTCGGAACAGGGAATCCAGAAACCGTTCTGGTCCTGTCTCACGAGAACCTGAATATCTCTTAACATACTGTCCGTATGATTGTTTCGTTACTTTCCTATGAAAGTAGATTCATCAAGGTTTGTTTACATAATTTCTTCACTATTTAATTCCATTCCTACTATTTTTAGTGATTTTCCAAATCTACATCACTGCTGCTGTCAGCATCTGCCTTTAAGGTAGACTTTACCTATTTCATGGTTTCCATGATTCAACTAGCCCTTTTTGCATAAATAGCACAATTTATGAAAGTGATTAACCATCCCCGTGGCCAATCCTTGTCAAGCATATCCACACCAAATGATTATAACATTATACTCAAACACATATAAGCCATTTTCGCATGGCTATCCAAAATTTATACAAGTCCAAAGGGTCCACGACCCACAACAAACGGGTAGTCCTATACATGCCATTTCGAAGTTCAACCAAAATTGTACCAAAAGGGGGGCTTTGATAGTGTGGGCGACTTTGACTTCAAGATCCCGAGTCCGATAGCTGGAGAACCAAATCTATAAAACAGAGGAGCAATGAAACGGAGTAAGCAATTTATGCTTAGTAAGTTTTGAGCAAGGAATTCCAGCACAACAAAAGTATAGCATTCATATAGCTAAACGGATAATTTCATATGCACAAATTTACGATATCGTACTTGCTTCACATTATCAACCCTTATGTACATACACAAAAGATCAACTCAGCCAAAGGCCGGTAGCTCGTTTATCAACTGAGCGAATACTTATTTGTAAGGGCTCAACTAAATTCAAGCACATACGAAACATACCTCAATGTTGGGATGTTTCGAGAGTATTAACTGGAATTTTACAGCAAGTTCATTCATTCCCAAATCACGTACCTTCGGAATTTAACCGGATATAGCTCCTCGTTCAAATGCCTTCGGGACATAGCCTGGTTATAGTAATTCGCACAAATGCCTTCGGGACTTAACCCGGATTTAGTAACTCGCACAAATGCCTTCGGGCTTAGCCCGGAATTAGTATCTCGCACAAATGCCTTCGGATCTTAGTCCGGATATTGTCACTTAGCACAAGCCTTCGGGACTTAGCCCGGACATCATTCAAATAACCATGCACATTTAACAATAAATCATGGCCCATTCGTATTTCATTTTCGTTAGCAAAACTCAAACACAAGACATTTATCATTCTTGCAAATTCGGCTCAATAGCCACACAAAGAGCATGATTTTAATTTGCTTAAAACATGATCTAATCACATCATAATTTAAGCTCTCTTACTCAAGAACTTACCTCGGGTGTTGTCGAACGATTCCGATAGCTATTCGACCACTTTTTCCTTCCCTTTATCGGATTTAGTTCCCCTTTGCTCTTGAGCTTAATTAAACAAATAAATTGATTTAATCATTTGAGCATCGAAAAGAGGAACACAAGGCACTTAGCCCATATTTATACATTAGACATTAAAGTCACATATGTACGGAATCATGAATCAAACTCAACATTTTAGCTAATTTTTCCCCCTTGGCCGAATATGCATGTCCATTTTGGGGCCGATTTCAACACTTAATACATTCTACAAGTATGGTCACTTGTATTGACTAAACACCCTTTTGTTTCAAGTTCAAAACTTGGCTAATACACACATATACACACTAGTAAAGCATCCTCTCCCTTTCCATCAATTTAACACATGCATTGCTCATTAACATGCAAAAGTTATATCCGGCCTTAGCACACAACTTGCTAGCCGATTCTTCTCCATTTAGCAACCAATGCACATATGTGCTCACTCAAAAATGCTAAAAAGGAGGTTCAAGAATCATCAAGCCACCATCACATGCATCATTAACAAGCTTCATATTTAGCATGCAATGGCATTAAACAAACTCCACCTAGGCCGAATCTTAACTCATCCTCATGCCTCATCACCACAACATCAAACATCAACCAAGAATGATGCATCCATGGCCGAGTGTCATTTCCATCACATAGCAAGATTTAGACCATGGGCTAGGTAGAACTCAAGCTAACAACTAAAACATGCATGCATCTCATGGAACATCATCAAACATACCTTAGCCTAGCTACATGCATGGCCGAACCTCTTCAACCTTTCTTCTTCCTTCCTCCTTAAAATTTTTGGCCAAGGATGAACCAAAGGATGAGCATTTTTTTTCTTTGTTTTTTTCTTTCTAGTTTCGGCTAAATGAAGATGAGAAAGGATGAACAAAATTTTTCTCCTTTCTTTTCTTTAGCTCACGGCAATGGGGGGGGGAAAACAACTACACACATTTTTTTTTGTATTCATCATACTCCTTTTCATTATTTTATGCCCATGCCCCTTATTTTATTTTTTTCCTACATACCTCACTAGGCCAACATGTTCCCAACATGTTTCCACCCATAGCATGGCCAACCACTAGCTCAAATTTTGGGTAATTTGACATGCAAACCCATCATTTTCACAACATGCATTAATAGACCATTTTAAATTAGCCTATCATATTTTCACCATGTCTCATATCAATCCCTATTTAATAATTTCTCATGCAATTGGCAAAATTGGAGAATGAAACTTCCACATACTCATGTACACACATAATAAGCATAGAATATGAAAATCAATTATTTTTATGACTCGGTTTTGTGGTCCCGAAACCACTTCCCGACTAGGGTCAATTTTGGGATGTCACAACTCTCCCCCACTTAAGAAATTTTCGTCCCCGAAAATCTTACCGGTAAATAGGTTTGGGTATCGTTCTTTCATCGAGCTCTCGGTTTCCCAAGTAGCTTCCTCGATCCCGTGTTTGAGCCATAACACCTTCACTAACGGAACCCTTTTGTTTCGCAACTCCTTCACTTCACGAGCTAGGATATGCATCGGCTCTTCTTCATAACTCATATCGGCTTGAATTTCAACCTCTGATGGGCTAATTATGTGCGATGGATCAGATCGATAGCGTCGAAGCATCGAAACATGAAAGACGTCGTGAATCTTTTCAAGCTCAGGGGGCAAAATCAATCTATACGCAACCGGACCAACTCGTTCGGAGATTTCGTACGGCCCAATGAATCTCGGGCTCAACTTGCCCTTACGGCCAAACCTGAGTACCTTTTTCCAAGGCGAAACTTTAAGGAACACTTTATCTCCCACCTGATATTCAATGTCCTTTCGTTTCAAATCCGCATACGATTTTTGACGATCTGTGGCTGCTTTCAGACTTTCACGGATTACCTTTTCTTTCTATTCGGCATCCTTAATCAAATCAACTCCGAAAATTTTACTTTCACCGAGCTCGGTCCAAAACAATGGTGTACGGCATTTACGACCGTACAAAGCCTCGTAAGGTGCCATCTTAATACTTGATTGAAAACTATTATTGTAAGCGAATTCAATCAAAGGTAAATACCGTTCCCGTGAACCACTGAACTCGAGGATGCAACATCTCAACATATCCTCAAGTATCTGAATTATCCGCTCAGATTGACCATCGGTTTGGGGATGAAAAGCAGTGCTAAAATGCAGCTTGGTACCCAAAGCTTCTTGCAATTTCCTCCAAAATCGCGAGGTGAATCTCGGATCTCTATCCGACACGATAGAAATAGGTACCCCGTGTAATCTCACAATCTGAGAACGTGCAATTCAACTAGTCTATCCAATGAAAAATCCATACACACGGGGATAAAGTGAGCCGACTTAGTCAGTCTATCAACAACAACCCAAATCGCATCCTTCTTACTTGTTGACAATGGCAGTCCGGACACAAAGTCCATTGTGACTCGATCCCATTTCCACTCGGGTATCATGATCGGCTGAAGTAATCCTGAAGGCACTTGATGTTCCGCTTTCACTTGTTGACATATTAAACATCTCGAAACAAAGTCGGAGATGTCTCGTTTCATACCATGCCACCAAACCAACGTTTCAAATCGTTGTACATTTTCGTACTCCCCGGGTGACTTGACATTCAGCTACAATGGGCTTCGTTCAGAATCATCGAAATGAGTTCCGAACTCCTTGGAATACACAAACGACTTCTGAATCTCAAACAATCATCATCATCAATTTGAAACTCCGATTCCTTGTTCGGAGCACACTCATCCCGTTTTGCAACCAATTCATCTTCAACTTTCTGGGCTTCACGAATTTGATGAATCAATAATGGTTTGGCTTTTAATTCAGCTATTAACACATTGTCGGGTAGAACAGACAAGTGCACATTCATCGCACGTAAAGCAAACAATGATTTCCGGCTTAAGGCGTCCGTAACCATATTAGCCTTTCCCGGGTGGTAATCAATGACAAGCTCGTAATCTTTCAACAACTCAAGCCAACGTCTTTGTCGCAGATTTAAGTCTCTTTGAGTCATCAAATTTTTGAGACTTTTGTGATCCGAAAATACATGGCACTTCTCACCAAATAAGTAATGTCGCCATATTTTTAAAGCAAATACGATGACAGCTAGTTCAAGATCATGGGTCGGATAATTTTTCTCATGTGGCTTTAATTGTCTCGACGCATAGGCCACCACTCGAACTTCTTGCATCAATACGCAACCCAACCCAAGTAGGGATGCGTCACTATAAATGACAAACTCTTTGCCTGATTCGGGTTGCACTAAAATTGGAGCTTCAGTCAAATAAGTTTTTAGTTGATCAAAACTTTTCTGACATTTCTCCGTCCATTCGAACTTAACATCCTTTTGAAGTAGCTTCGTCATTGGTGTGGCTATCATCGAGAAACCTTTGACAAATCGTCGGTAATAACCGGCGAGTCCCAGGAAGCTCCGAACTTCGGTAATATTTCTTGGAGGCTTCCAATTAAGTATGGCTGAAATTTTGCTCGGGTCAGCTCGAATACCCGATGCGGATACCACATGACCCAAGAAGCTAACCTCTCTTAACCAGAACTCACACTTACTGAACTTAGCATATAACTGCTTATCCCGCAAAATTTGCAACACTAGCCTCAGATGCTCAGCATGTTCGGTCTCATCTCTTGAATAGACCAAGATGTCATCAATGAACACAACTACGAACCGATCCAAATATGGTCTGAAGATCCGATTCATCAAATCCATAAATACCGCAGGTGCATTTGTGAGCCCAAACGGCATCACTAAGAACTCGTAGTGACCATATCCCGTTCTGAAAGCAGTTTTGGGTATGTCCGAATCTCGAATTCACAACTGATAATAGCCCGATCTCAAATCTATTTTTGAGAACATTGAGGCTCCCTTCAGTTGGTCGAACAAATCATCGATACGCGGTAACGGATATTTGTTCTTTATCGTCACTTTATTCAGTTGACGATAGTCAATGCACAACCTCATGGTTCCGTCCTTCTTTTTCACGAACAATACTGGTGCACCCCAAGGTGAGAAACTTGGTCGAGCAAAACCTCTATCCGTCAATTCTTGCAACTGAGCTTTCAACTCTTTTAACTCGGTTGGTGCCATACGATACGGAGCTATCGAAATCGGCGTAGTCCCAGGTACAAGCTCAATACCAAACTCTACCTCCCGAACAGGTGGTAAACCCGGTAATCCTTCAGGAAAAACATCCGGGTATTCACAAACCACCGGCACAGATTCGGGTTTCTTGTCTAATTCTTTGTCATCCAGTACATACGCAAGGTATGCTTCGCACCCTTTTCTTACATATTTCTGGGCCAACATTGCTGATATTACAGCTGGCATCCCCTCCAAGTCCGTAGACTCAACTCGGATTACTTCGTTATTTGCGCACCTCAAATCAATAGTCTTGCTTTTGCAATTCACAACCGCATCATGCGCGGTCAACCAATCCAAACCAAGAATAACATCAAATTCATCAAACGGCAAAAGCATCAAGTCCGCCGGAAAACAGGAACCTCGAATTTCTAGGGGACATTTCTTACACACTTTGTCGACAAGCACGTAACGACCCAAGGGATTTGACACCCGAATTACGAACTCAGTAGACTCAATAGGTAAAGTCTTACTGGATGCTAAGGTTTCACATATGTAAGAATGAGTAGAACCGGGGTCAATCAAAGCAATTACATTAGTATCAAAGAGAGTAAAAGTACCGGTAATAACATCAGGCGAAGAAGCATCCTCGCGGGCACGTATAGCATAAGCTCTAGCAGGCGCACGAGCCTCAGATCTGGTCGTAGCATCTCTAGATCCTCTCTGACCACCACTAGCATTGCCCGTATTTCCAGATGGTCTACCTCGAGCAGTGGTAGCACCCGGTTTCCCACTCTGATTTTCATTCTGTTCAAACAACCTCGGGCAATCTTTAATGAAGTGGTCAACTGATCCGCACTTGTAACAGGAGCGGTCAGGGAATCTACAACTCCCCGAATGCCATTTACCGCAATATCGACATTTCGTTCTATCTCGACGTTCATTCCCAACACTGGCGACCGAAGTGCCTTGTGTACCCACAGGGGGTCGATCACGATCTCGTCTAAAAAGGCCCGAAGTGCCTCTAAACTGGCCCGCATCATCTCGAAATTTCTTCGATGCCTGTTGAAGAGACTTTCCCGAAGATCTTTTATGAAACTCTCCAGTTCCCACATCAACTTTTTGTTTTTCTTTTCTAAGCTCTTCGGCTTTACAAGCTCGCTCGACCAGTACTACGAACTCTCGTATTCCAAGAACGCCAACGAACATTTTTATATCTTCATTCAGCCCATCCTCGAAGCGTTTACACATGATAGCCTCGGACGAAACACATTCCCGAGCGTATCTACTAAGTCTAACAAATTTTCGCTCGTAATCAGTAACTGACATGGAACCTTGCTTGAGCTCAAGAAATTCCTTCCGTTTTTGATCAACAAATCTCTGACTGATATACTTTTTCCGAAACTCAGTTTGGAAAAACTCCCAAGTTACTTGCTCTCGGGGCACAACAGAAGTCAGAGTACTCCACCAATAATAGGCAGAATCGCGTAGCAAGGAGATAGTACACTTTAGGCATTCATCGGGTGTACAACTAGCTCATCGAGTACCCGGATAGTGTTGTCCAACCAAAATTCAGCTTGCTCGGCATCGTCGCTATCCGTAGCCTTAAATTCAGTAGCCCCATGTTTTCGGATTCTGTCAACTGGGGGCTTATTTGACCTTATTTGGTCAGTTACCGGAGGTATTGTAGGTGCGAGGGTGGTATTAGTCGGGAATGGAGGTTGTGGAACAGCCGTATTAGTTCGAATGTATTGGTTGAACCAATCATTCATCACGCTATAGAAAGCTTGTCTAGCTTCCTCATTCGGGTTACTAGCATTAGGTTGAGAGTCCGCCGGCACTGTCCCTTGTGCGGGAGCAAGCGCTACACTCTCAAGATCATCAGCTACCTCTCGGTCGGGATCAGGATCCATTACTATAAATAAACACATTTACAATTGTCAGAAATCACCACACTATCAAGTAATCACATAAAATGGCATGTATAGCTAGACCCAACGCATTACGGTAGTCCTAGAATCGACTAAACCGTAGCTCTGATACCAATCAAATGTAACACCCCGAATCCGAGACCGACACCGGAGTCGAACACGAGGTGTTAACAGACTTTAAACCCCTTATAAAAATATTTCCCAGACACTGCCAATCTGCGTACTAGTCGCTTTAAAATCATATCTTGAGTTTCACAACTCGAAATCAGTTTCGTGATTTTTCCATGAAACTAAACTCATATGCCCATCTACATATTTTTTTCTAGAATTTTTGGTCCGGCCAATTAGTACAGTTTATTAGTCAAAGCCTCCCATGTTACAGGGATCGACTACCCTGACCTTTGCGCATTACGACTTGGATATCTCCTTGTACAGGGCTCCAATACTGATGCCGTTTGTTTCTATAGAAACTAGACTCAGAGAGGAATCTATAAATATATGGTATGACTCCTAATTATCTCTGGTTAATTTATAATGAATTTCCAAAGTCGGAATAGGGAATCCAGAAACCGTTCTGGCCCAGTCTCACGAGAACCTGAATATCTCTTAACATACTGTCCGTATGATTGTTTCGTTACTTTCCTATGAAAGTAGATTCATCAAGGTTTGTTTACATAATTTATTCACTATTTAATTCCATTCCTACTATTTTTAGTGATTTTCCAAATCTACATCACTGCTGCTGTCAGCATCTGCCTTTAAGGTAGACTTTACCTATTTCATGGTTTCCATGATTCAACTAGCCCTTTTTGCATAAATAGCACAATTTATGAAAGTGATTAACCATCCCCGTGGCCAATCCTTGTCAAGCATATCCACACCAAATGATTATAACATTATACTCAAACACATATAAGCCATTTTCGCATGGCTATCCAAAATTTATACAAGTCCAAAGGGTCCACGACCCACAACAAACGGGTAGTCCTATACATGCCATTTCGAAGTTCAACCAAAATTGTACCAAAAGGGGGGGCTTTGATAGTGTGGGCGACTTTGACTTCAAGATCCCGAGTCCGATAGCTGGAGAACCAAATCTATAAAACAGAGGAGCAATGAAACGGAGTAAGCAATTTATGCTTAGTAAGTTTTGAGCAAGGAATTCCAGCACAACAAAAGTATAGCATTCATATAGCTAAACGGATAATTTCATATGCACAAATTTACTATATCGTACTTGCTTCACATTATCAACCCTTATGTACATACACAAAAGATCAACTCAGCCAAAGGCCGGTAGCTCGTTTATCAACTGAGCGAATACTTATTTGTAAGGGCTCAACTAAATTCAAGCACATACGAAACATACCTCAATGTTGGGATGTTTCGAGAGTATTAACTGGAATTTTACAGCAAGTTCATTCATTCCCAAATCACGTACCTTCGGAATTTAACCGGATATAGCTCCTCGTTCAAATGCCTTCGGGACATAGCCCGGTTATAGTAATTCGCACAAATGCCTTCGGGACTTAACCCGGATTTAGTAACTCGCACAAATTCCTTCGGGCTTAGCCCGGAATTAGTATCTCGCACAAATGCCTTCGGATCTTAGTCCGGATATTGTCACTTAGCACAAGCCTTCGGGACTTAGCCCGGACATCATTCAAATAACCATGCACATTTAACAATAAATCATGGCCCATTCGTATTTCATTTTCGTTAGCAAAACTCAAACACAAGACATTTATCATTCTTGCAAATTCGGCTCAATAGCCACACAAAGAGCATGATTTTAATTTGCTTAAAACATGATCTAATCACATCATAATTTAAGCTCTCTTACTCAAGAACTTACCTCGGGTGTTGTCGAACGATTCCGATAGCTATTCGACCACTTTTTCCTTCCCTTTATTGGATTTAGTTCCCCTTTGCTCTTGAGCTTAATTAAACAAATAAATTGATTTAATCATTTGAGCATCGAAAAGAGGAACACAAGGCACTTAGCCCATATTTATACATTAGACATTAAAGTCACATATGTACGGAATCATGAATCAAACTCAACATTTTAGCTAATTTTTCCCCCTTGGCCGAATATGCATGTCCATTTTGGGGCCGATTTCAACACTTAATACATTCTACAAGTATGGTCACTTGTATTGACTAAACACCCTTTTGTTTCAAGTTCAAAACTTGGCTAATACACACATATACACACTAGTAAAGCATCCTCTCCCTTTCCATCAATTTAACACATGCATTGCTCATTAACATGCAAAAGTTATATCCGGCCTTAGCACACAACTTGCTAGCCGATTCTTCTCCATTTAGCAACCAATGCACATATGTGCTCACTCAAAAATGCTAAAAGGAGGTTCAAGAATCATCAAGCCACCATCACATGCATCATTAACAAGCTTCATATTTAGCATGCAATGGCATTAACACAAACTCCACCTAGGCCGAATCTTAACTCATCCTCATGCCTCATCACCACAACATCAAACATCAACCAAGAATGATGCATCCATGGCTGAGTGTCATTTCCATCACATAGCAAGATTTAGACCATGGGCTAGGTAGAACTCAAGCTAACAACTAAAACATGCATGCATCTCATGGAACATCATCAAACATACCTTAGCCTAGCTACATGCATGGCCGAACCTCTTCAACCTTTCTTCTTCCTTCCTCCTTAAAATTTTTGGCCAAGGATGAACCAAAGGATGAGCATTTTTTTTTCTTTGTTTTTTTCTTTCTAGTTTCGGCTAAATGAAGATGAGAAAGGATGAACAAAAATTTTCTCCTTTCTTTTCTTTAGCTCACGGCAATGGGGGAGGGGGGAAACAACTACACACATTTTTTTGGTATTCATCATACTCCTTTTCATTATTTTATGCCCATGCCCCTTATTTTATTTTTTCCTACATACCTCACTAGGCCAACATGTTCCCAACATGTTTCCACCCATAGCATGGCCAACCACTAGCTCAAATTTTGGGTAATTTGACATGCAAACCCATCATTTTCACAACATGCATTAATAGACCATTTTAAATTAGCCTATCATATTTTCACCATGTCTCATATCAATCCCTATTTAATAATTTCTCATGCAATTGGCAAAATTGGAGAATGAAACTTCCACATACTCATGTACACACATAATAAGCATAGAATATGGAAATCAATTATTTTTATGACTCGGTTTTGTGGTCCCGAAACCACTTCCCGACTAGGGTCAATTTTGGGCTGTCACAGCAATCCTAGTCGATAAGCTACTAGTCCAAATTTTTCAATTATTTCATACGGTCCAACAAAACGCGGACTCAACTTGCCCTTCCGTCCAAATATAAGAACTTTCTTCCATGCAGACACTTTTAAAAATACCTTATCACCAACTTGAAACTTGATTTCCTTTCGTTTCAAATCGGCATAAGATTTCTGCCTATCCAAGGTAGCTTTCAAACAATCTCGAATCACTTTCACTTTTCCTTCGGTTTCTTTTATTAGATCAACTCCATAAATCTGATTTTCCTTAAGTCCAGTCCAGTATAATGGCGTCCGAAATTTATGACCATACAATGCTCATAAGGTGCCATTTTCAAACTCATCTGATAACTATTATTATAAGCATATTCTACCAACGGTAAGTATCTTTCCCAACTACCTTGAAATTCCAATACACAACACCTGAGCATGTCTTCAAGAATCTGAATTACTCTCTCTGACTGTCCATCAGTTTGTGGATGAAAGGCAGTACTGAAATTTAACTTCGTACCTAATGCCTCTTGCAACTTTTGCCAAAACCGTGAAGTAAATCTCGGATCTCTATCAGAAATGATTGACAAAGGTATTCCATGAAGTCTAACAATCTCACTGATATACAATTCAACCAACTTATTAAGAGAATAATCCGTACGTACTGGAATAAAATGAGCTGATTTAGTCAGTCTGTCAACTATTACCCAGATGGCATTTTTCTTCCCTGGAGTTAACGGCAACCCTGATACAAAATCTATAGCAATCCGATCCCATTTCCATTTAGGAACCATGATAGGATGGAGTAGTCCCGAAGGTACTTGGTGTTTAGCTTTCACTTGTTGACAAATTAAGCACTTTGATACATACTCGGAGATATCTCTTTTCATTCCACTCCACCAATACATTTTCTTCAAGTTATTATACATTTTTGTACTGCCCGGATGAACCGCCAAACAACCATTATATGCTTCATGCAAAATCCTTTGAATCAACTCATCATTTTTCGGTACACAAATCCGATTTTTAAATATCAAACAACCATCAGAACCGATTCTGAAATCTGATCCCATATCAGCTTCACACTGCTTTCTCTTGGCTTGCAAATCTTGATCATTTTTCTGAGCTTCACAAATCTCTTGTAAAAACATCGGTCTTACTCTTAACTCTGCTAGAATCGAACCATCATCTAATACCTTTAATCGAGTATTCATAGCTCTCAAAGCAAATAGCAACTTTCTGCTCAAAGCATCGACAACCACATTCGCTTTTCCCGGATGGTAATCAATAACAAGCTCGTAATCTTTCAACAACTCCAACTATCTTCGCTGTCTCAAATTCAAGTCTTTTTGTGACATCAAGTACTTAAGACTTTTGTGGTCGGTATATACTCGGCACTTTTCACCATACAGATAATGTCGCCAAATCTTCAAAGCAAACACTATAGCAGCCAATTCTAAATCATGAGTCGGATAATTCCTTTCATGAGATTTTAACTGCCTCGAAGCATAAGCCACTACTTTTCCTTCTTGTATAAGTACATATCCTAAGCCATTTCGAGAAGCATCACTATACACCACAAATTCTTTACCTGATTTTGGTTGTACTAACACTGGTGCTTCAGTTAATAACTTTTTCAATTCTTCAAAACTTTGTTGCCATTCTTCCGTCCACTCAAATTTAACATCCTTTCGGAGTAGTCTAGTCATAGGAGCAGCAATTATAGAAATTCCATTTATAAACCGCCGATAATACCCAACTAGCCCCAAGAAACTTCTAACCTCGATTACATTTTTCGGAGGTTTCCAATCAATAATGGCCGAAATTTTACTAGGATCAACCCATATACCATCACCTAAAATAATGTGACCCAAGAATCCAACTTCCCGAAGCCAAAATTCACTTTTACTAAACTTGGCATATAACTGCTTATTTCTCAAAGTTTGCAAAACTGCCTTCAAGTGTTTGGCATGCGTTGTCTCATCTTTCGAATAAATTAAGATGTCATCTATAAATACAACAACAAATTTGTCCAAGTATGGCTGAAATATGCGATTCATCAAATCCATAAACACAGCAGGAGCATTTGTCAACCCGAATGGCATAACTAAAAATTCATAATGACCGTACCTTATTCTAAAAGCAGTTTTAGGCATATCTGACTCTTTTACTCGCAGCTGGTAGTACCTAGATCTCAAGTCAATCTTTGAAAACCATGTTGCTCCTTTTAGCTAATCAAACAAATCATCAATTCTTGGCAACGGATACTTGTTCTTGATTGTCACCTTGTTTAATTGCCGATAATCAACACACAATCTCATAAAACCATCCTTATTTTTCACAAATAACACAGGAGCACCCCAAGGAGAAAAACTCAGTCTCACAAAACCTTTGTCAGTCAACTCTTGCAACTGCGACTTTAATTCTTTCAATTCTGCTGGTGCCACTCTATACGGAGCAATCGAGATCGGAGCTGTTCCTGGTATCAAATCAATACCAATTTCTACTTCCCTGACTGGAGGCAAACCCGACAACTCTTCTGGAAATACATCCGCGAATTCACACACAATCGGCACTGATTCAACTTTCTTTTCAATTTCTTTTGTATTAATTACATACGCCAAATAAGCTTCATAACCTTTCCTCAAATATCTCTGAGCTGACATTGAAGAAATCACACTAAATAATGCCTCTGATTTGTCTGGTTCAACCCGTAGAATTTCACCACTTTCACACTTTAATTCTATAACCTTTTCTTTTTCAATTTACTATAGCATCATGTAATGTCAACCAATCCATACCCAAAATAACATCAAATTCATCAAACGGCAACAACATCAAGTCAGCCAGAAAGTAATGACCCCAAATCATTAAAGGACATTTCTTGCATACTTTATCAACTATCACACATTTGCCTAATGGATTCGACACTCTGATCATAAATTCTATGTACTCAACAGGTATATTCATACTAGACACCAATTTCATGCACACATATGAATGAGTAGAACCGGGATCAATCAAAGCATTAACATTAACATCATAAAGAGAAAATATACCTGTAATCACGTCGGGTGATGAAGCATCTTCACGTGCCTTTATAGCATAAGTTCTAGCTAGAGCCCTTGCTTCAGGTTTAGCTGCTGAATCTCTGGCTACATTCTTGTTGCTTGCTTCATTTCCAACTTTTCTCGAATATAATCCCCTCAAGTCTGCACCACTAGCTTTTAGACTCTGAAATTTTTCTTTCTCAACTCTCTCTGGGCAGTCTCTAATAAAATGATCCGGAGAACCACACCGAAAACATTCATTCGCTCTACATGGGCCAAAATGATTTCTACCACACCGCTGGCACTCGGGCTTAACAAATCTCGAATTCCCCACACTAGCCACGGAAGTAGTCTGAGATTTAAAACCCATATTTTGCTTTTTAAAATTTTCATATGATTGTCAGGCCGAAATCTGAGAACGAGGATTCATATTTCTAGGTTTTCTGGATTGCTGTGAGAATGAACTGCTCGTCGATCTTTTCTTCCAATTTCTAGTCTCAGCCTCTACCTTTTTCTTCTCTTTAAGTAGTTATTCAACCTTACAAGCTCGATCAACAAGTACTACCATTTCTTTTAATTCAAGAATTCTGACAAATACTTTAATGTTTTCATTGAGTCCGTCTTCAAATCGTCTACACATTTTAGCCTCTGTAGGAATATATTCTCTAGCATACTTACTCAGCCTGACGAACTCCCTTTCATATTCAGTAACTGTCATGTTCCCCTGCTTCAATTCAAGAAACTCTTTATGCTTTTGATCAACAAATCTTTCACTGATGTATTTCTTCCGAAATTCTTCTTGAAAGAACTCCCAAGTTACTTTCTCTTTCGGTACTACTGAAATCAATGTCTTCCACCAATGATAGGCTGAATCCCTCAACAATGATATAGCACATTTCAAGCATTCCTCAGGTGTACAAGACAATTCATCAAATACCCGAATAGAGTTCTCAAGCCAAAAATCTACTTTCTCGGCATTATCATCAACATTTGCCCTAAATTCATCGGCCCCTTGCTTACGGATTCTGTCAACTGGAGTTCTGTGAAATTTCATCAGATCTACACCTTGAGGCATCGAGGGTAAAGGTTGAGGAATCGGGGGAGGTGGGGGAGGTTGTGCATTCGGGTTCGTACGAACAAACTCAGTATACCAGGCACTCATCATTTGGAGAAAGGCTTCCCGAGCCCCTTCTCCTCCTTCTTGACCAACAGTAGGAGGTGGATTTTTAGTCGGCACCACCCCTTCAGCCAAAGCTGGTGCATTGCTCTCTACATCATCAGCCACAGCTGGATCGAGATCCATTTACTATAAAAAAATCATTTAAAAGGTCAGAAGTCGTCACAATATCACAATAAATATATAGCATGGCATGTATAGCAAACCCGTACATATAACACGTTAGTCCAAGAACCGACTAAACCTACTCTGATACCACCAAATGTAACACCCCACACCCGAAACTGTCGCCGAAGTCGAACACGAGGTGTTAACGGACTTAATTGATTATTTAAACAACTCAAACAATTTATTTTTAAAAATTCCAGACAAGCTGGCAATCTGCGTCACAGTTGCTTAAAAATTCATATCTTAAGTTCCAAAACTCAAAATCCATTTTCGTAAATTTTCCCTGAAACTAGACTCATATATATATCTATTATTTTTTTTCTAGAATTTTTACTCGGGCTAATTAGTACAGTTTATTAGCTAAAGTCTCCCCTGTTTCAAGGTTCGACTGCTCTGACCTCTATGTATTACGAATCAGATATCTCTGTGTACAAAGTTTAATTGACTATGCCGTTTGACTCAATAAGGAATCTATACATGTAAAGCATGACTTCTAATTATTTTTGTACAATTTATGGTGAATTTCCAAAATCAGAACATGGGATCCAGAAATCACTCTGTCCCTGTTTCACAAAAATTTAAATATCTCACAAAATATAACTCATATACCTGTTTTGTTCCATCCATATGAAAATAGACTCATTAAGCTTCGATTCCATAACTTATTCATCATTTAATTATGTTTCTACTATTTTAAAATTCACATCATTGCTGCAGCAATATTCTATTTTATAGTAAATTTTACTTTAATATAGACTTTCATAGACTAAATAGCATTTTAAACATACAAGGTATCAAATATGATTTAGATTGGCCATTCTAATGGCTCATCATTCACAAACTCTTTTCTTGCCAAACCATAACCACATCATAAGATCATTTACACAAAGTGAGTATTTTGCCATACATGCCACATTCAAAATACACAAGCCATTTTACCAATTTAGGCCTTCGGATAGTGTGAACGAGTCTTCGACCTATCCCGATTCTCAAGCCGGCTTGTCAACAACTACAATGAATGAAAAGGAGGGAGTAAGCATAAATGCTTAGTAAGTTCACATGCAAATAATAAGTAACATGATTATGCAATCCAACATAAACATTATTTGCATAAACAACACCAAGACATTCATGTTACATTTGCATTTAATGTCTTACTATGATTTCATCATACCAAGTTCTCAACCCGAGGGTTTAAACACATACCTGTCAAATTTTCTCGTTTACCAACATGTCACCTTCGTTTTAGGCATTCTCTTTCTCCTAGTAGAGTTCTCTCATTGAACACATCGGAATATGATTTCGAATACGCAGATAATGTGCACGTAAGTGCTATACTCATAGCTAAACAAGCTCAATAGCTTTTGAAATCTATGTGGCCAAGCTACCATGTAACCCGACCATAAAAGAACTCGGACTCAACTCAACGAGCTCGAGTGTTTGCATCCATAAGTGAACTCGGACTCAACTCAACGAGCTCGGATGCCTAGCTACATCTCACGAACTCGGACTCAACTCAACGAGTTCGGAACTCAACCATCCTAGTGACATGTCACTTGTACCCTAATCTATTCCCAAGGTTCAAATGGGGTTCTTCTCAATTACACATTTAATCGCCTTCTTCAAAATGTAGAAATCGATACTTGCTAACATATCATACTTATCAAGTTGTTCACATAATTTGCATATCACCAATAATAATTCATGTAACACCCCTAGCTCACGTCCGTCGCCGGCGGGGTTAAGAGGTATTACCGAAGAAAAACATAGTATTCGTACATTCACATAATTCTATAGATCTTATTTGTAAAATAAGATATAATAAATTATTAATCACACTGTATGCACGAATTATAATCCCCAAGTTCAAACGAATTCAAATCAAATATTAAACCTTTGACTTCATAATTATTTACAAGTACTACTTAACCAAATAAAACATTTCACATAGCTTACTATTCAAATCATGTACAGCATTAAAATTTGATATTATAAAGAAAAATAAAATAAAACATACTTGGCAGTTCATTTAAAAACCAAACATGTCTATTTGCTAATTACAAAGCCATAAGCATTTGACCATTTTAATATAACTAATTTTAGGAACACATACCAACCACTAGTGTATTAATTTCCATATCATCTATCATTTGTAGAGTATAACCGCATAATTAAAACACCAATTATATCTTAAGAATAATTCACATCCTATAATAGCATATTAATACATCCAAATATCATAATAACTTGATATAACTCAATCGATTCATATATCAACAATGACATATGCGCAAATTTAAAAGTATATATGTTCTATTAATTAACACCCTATAGCCGAACATATATATATCAATTATGAAAATTATAATCTATATTTATCAAATGGATTAAAATCGCAACTAAACCATCAAACCAAACATATCAAAACATCTAACTAAGAAGATTTTAAACCAAGCATAACATATAATAACTAAGCCATTTTCGCGTGGCTTAAATAGCTTCTCATTCATATTGGATTCAAAAGATAGAATAGCTTATACATGCCATAAGTTTAAACTTAAGCTTTCAAGAGTACCAAAATATAGACGATAGTGTGATGAGCTTCACTGATGATCCCGAGCACGTAACAATGTCCAAAATCTATAAAATTAAGACAAGTAAACACATTCTCAAAGTAAGCTATTTTAGCTTAGTTATAAGCAATTTAAACAATTTAAAAGACATTAAAAACTCAATTTGAGTAACCAAGTCCTGCTACTAAAATCACATATTCAACCAAACTTGACTACCAATATATATCAATCAGTCAAGTTTAATACCTAACATGTTCGAATATACATAAACTCTAAAAATAATAATAATAATTACTTAACACTTCCCATCTTACCATTTAATACCTAGTCGAATGTTCACTCATATATAAAATAAATAATCAAACATTATTATATATATATCATATCATTTTATTATTATTATTATTATTTATTTTATTTTATACTTTTCAACTCATCCATCTCTCATTTTTCCAAATCTATCATACATATTATATTTATAACTACCCACCATATAATTTCAAGTTCAATAATATCAACCACAAAGGTTTGATTACGTACCTGCATTATTACGAACATAAATATTACACTACTACTCTTGCATTTGATAATTAGATCGTCTGATCATTTTCCTTCACCCATTGTATTCGCACACTTAGTGCTATTGTTTAACTAGAAAAGCCATGAAATCGCACACTTAGTGCTTAATATTTTCCTTCACACACTTAGTGCTCGATAATCAAACTCGCACACTTAGTGCTCATTAACCAAACTCGCATGCTTAGTGAAATTTTCATATTTATTATTTCTATTTGCATTCGACAACACCAAGATTTTATATATTTCAACGCGGCTCACACAAATATATAAATTATATTTATTTAAACCAACAATAAATATTTGCTTAACGACTTACCTCGGATTTCGACGGACAGTTGAATTCGACTACTCAACGATTTTTTTTTATTTTCCCCGATCCACGTCCGATCTTTTTGGTTCTTGATCTAAAAATTTCGAAATTAATCTCATTCAAATAGAATTTCCTTCATTTAGGTACAAATACACATAATTGAGCAATTTACCAATTTACCCCTAATATTATGCACTTTTACAATTTGATCCAATTTTCTCAAAACACAAAATATGAAGAATTTGTATATACAATGCTAGGGCCGAATGTTCACTAAGCTTATATAAATCCTCCCATTTCACTAATTTCACAATCTAGTCCTTCAATTTAGTATTTTTCTTTCAATTTAACCCTAAATGCTCAAAATTACCAAAAATCCCAATACCAAAATGTTAATCTAACACATTTATTTTATTTTCTCACATCAAACGTAAATTTTATCAAACTATTAACAATGACACTTCATGACTATATCATCAATTTCAAAATTTCAAACATGGGCTTTATAGTATTCAAAGCAACTATCTCAAAAGTGTAAAAATTAACAAAAACCAAACTCAAATCACTTACCTAATTGAACATGCAAGGACCGAAAATATCAAAGCTGAAACTTTCTTTTCTTTCTCTTAGTTTCGGCCAAATAAAAATAAAAGAAAGATGAACACTTTCATCTTTTATTAAATATAATATATTAACATATATTAAAGTATACCATAATGCCATAAAATATAACAAACAATTCAAGTCATTAATCCATGCATATTGGTCGGCCACCAATTCCTATTTATGGCCAAATTGCAACCTTAATATTCCATAATATAAAAACAATCATAATTTGGCCCTTATACATTAACCCTTAAATTTTCCATTTTACGCGATTAAACCATTTTTTCATCAATCGACCTCCAAACACTAAAATTTTTAAACGAAACTTTCACAAAAGCAACTTCACACATTTTAAACATAGAAAATGATATTTAAATATTATTCTAACTCGGATTCGTGGTCCCGAAACCACCGTTCCAATTAAGGTCCAAATTGGGCTGTTACTTTATTTATTTTTATTTAATACATTTTAATATTCCATTTACCTTTTTGTCCTTTATAATAATACATAATTTCATATATGCCAAACCACCAATCTCCACTATCATAAAGTAATGGTTTAATTGATAAATAGAGACTTCTACTTTAGTAAAACATGGAAAATAAACACTTAAACAATTAGAATGTAACTTTTTGCATTTTACGCGATTTAGTCCTTTTTGCTTAATTAACTATCGAAACGATAAAATTTTTCAACGAAACTTTAATACCATCTTTTTGCCACTGTAAGAATTTTTGATGAATGCTGATAATTTTGGATATACGAGTTATGCGCTAGAATAAATCTCATGCCAGTGTATTATATTAGGCTTTATGCCTATTCGACTGTATACGGGTAATGTTAACTATGATTGAATGTACTAAATGAACTAAATGTTCAGGTACGTGGAAGTTGACTTTTCTTTTGGAAATAAGTTAAGTTGAATATTGAGATGTGATAAAGTTATAAAGGATATTCATTGGGATGTTTGAGAATATGTATACTTTCAGCCAGGTTACAGCTTATACATGAATGAAAATGTGGGTTATGAATATGTGAGTTGATGTTATGTATTATACATGTTAATATTTGATTTATATGTGTTTGAAATGCAAGTATAAATTCAATTAAGTGATTATTGCTTATGAAATCAAGAAAATGAGATGTATGTGGATACTTATAGAAATGTTTATGTATTTGTTTTAAGATAAGAAAGTGATTTTATAGATCGATGTGAAAGCAGTAATGAATTACAATTGTTATTGATGAGCTAATGTTTATATGGACATAATTCAATAAGAGAACGTTATCCTAACTTAGTCGCTACTAAGATTTTCGGGGACGAAAATCCCTAAGGGGGGAAGAGTTGTAACAGCCAGTTTTTAGGATTAACTGGAACAGTGGTTTCGGGGTCACCAAATCCGACGAGTAGGTTTGTAAATATTATATTTAATATTTACGAGTTAATTGTGATTTTTAAAAATATTTTTGATATTGTGATATTTGTTTTATAAGTGATTTATTAAGTTCAAGTGGTATGACCCTAAGGTCAAGTGGGTTTAGGAAATGAGGTATCAGGACCTCATTTCTATAAAAATTTTCAACGAAACTTTAATACCATCTTTTTGCCACTTTGTAAATATTTATAAAAATATTTACGACTCGATTTATAGAAATGAGGTCCTGATACCTCATTTCCTAAACCCACTTGACCTTAGGGTCATACCACTTGAACTTAATAAATCACTTATAAAACAAATATCACAATATCAAAAATATTTTTAAAAATCACAATTAACTCGTAAATATTAAATATAATATTTACAAACCTACTTGTCGGATTTGGTGACCCCGAAACCACTGTTCCAGTTAATCCTAAAAACGGGTTGTTACAACTCACAAAACATAATATTTCATGATAATAAGTATCATATCATATAAATAACATTAAATCACTTAAAATAAAAATTATGTTACCTTATTTACACATGAACTTACCTTAATACAAAATATTAGCAATCGAGCCTATTCCTCGTAAACTTTGTTTTTCCCTCGATCGCGACTTGAATCTCATTTCTCTTGATCTATAATGCCAAATTAATCTTATTTAATACATACATTCATCAAAATAGCCCCTAATACGAACTTTGGCAAAATTACCATTTTACCCCTAAACTTTTGCATTTTACACTTTTGCCCCTAGGCTTGGGAATTAAACTTCATCCCTTATTCTTATGTTTTATGACATGCTGATCATTTTTCCCTTCTATGGCAATATCAAATTCTCACTCTAACATGTACTTATGTATATTAGGTATTTTTACCGATTAAGCCCTTTTACTCGTTTTCACTTAAAACCGAGTAACACAAGTTGTCTAAAATAATTTAAATTCTCATATTCTATCATAAAACATCAAAATACACAAATTTCACCTATGTGTTTTTTTCCAAATATGAACCCTACGTTGAATTATTGGTAGCATAAGTTAAATCGAGCTACCAGGATTCTAAAAACATAAAGAACATTAAAAACGGGGCTTGGAATCACTTACTATGGAGCTTGGAAGCTTGAAACAAACCCTAGCTATGGAGAACCCTTGAAATTTCAGCCTAATGAACAAGATGGACAAATATTGGCTTTTAATTTTGTGTTTAATTCATTTTAATAACTAAATGACCAAAATGCCCTTAATTAAAAACTATGGTGTTTTATCTTCCTTTAGGTATTTTTGTCCAAACTAGTATAATGGTCTAATTAATATCCAAGGACCTCCACTTTAAAAACCTATTACACACAAGTACTTAATACCTTTGTGAACTAGAACACACATTTTACAACTTTTGCAATTTAGTCCTAAATATCAAATTGGACCCTCTATCGATAAAATTTCTGAATGAAATTTTCACACAATCATGCAATCATGCCATAGACCTTAAAATGATAATAAAATAAATTTTTCTACCTCGAATTTATGGTCACAAAACCACTATTCTGATTAAGCCCTAATTCGGGATATTACAGGAGGAAACTATGAGAAACTAATATTTGAATCTCTTTACTGGTAAAATTTTTTAGGATGAAAATTTTCTTAAGGGGGGAGAGTTATAGCAGCCCAATTTCGGTGAAATTGGAACAGTGGTTTCAGGACCATAAATTCGATCCGAAAATAAAAATTTATTTTTATTTTATTCCATGGTCTGTAATATGTTAGAAATGTCATCTGAAAATTTTGATAATAAAATTTTATCTATTTAGTGCTTAATTATGGGATTGACTAAATCGCATAAAATGCAAAAGTTGAATTCTAGTATCTAGAAGGATTAAATGGCCATGAAATTCAAAACTTGAGGTCCTTATATGGTAATTAGACCATTAATAAAAAGGTAGTAGATATTTTTGGATGATTCATCCATGGAAAATTAGAAATAGGCTAAGGACTAAATTGGAAATCAAAATTATTAAAGATGATAAATTAATTAAATAGAAATAAAAATTAAGTTTATATCATCTTCTTCCTAAAAATTACACGGAAGCCCTAGGAGAGAGAGAAGAAACTTTCATGGCTTAATTGGGTAAGTTTCCTTGTCCTGTTTTTAGTAATTTTGATATTTTTGAAATCGGGATAGCTTAATCTATCTATTTGGGGGATCAATTTGAAGAGTTATCAAAGTATGAAAATTAGGTCATGGATGTATATGCTAAAAATTAGAAATTTATGGTAGAAAATGAAAGGTTGTTGGTAGATAAATAACTTTTATAAAGTGATTTTTGATGAAAACATGATTTAGGGACTAAAATGTAAAGTTGTGAAAATTGATAAAAAATTATAAAATTTATAGAAAATATGTGCTGTAAATTCTATATTGAAATTTCGGCTAGGCTTGGAATAGGGAGTAAATTGCATAAATTTCATTTTCTGAGCCTAGGAACGAAATTAAAATTTTTGGAAAAGTTAGGGGCAAAATGGTAATTTTGCCTAGGATGTAAATTGAGTTCACTTGAATATGAAATGTGATAAATTGATGTAAAATTTACTCGTATAGATCCGGATAGAGCAAATTTGGAGTTAGAACGAGGAAAGAGGAAAATGTCGGATTAGTCGGTTTTATGTACACGAATATTGTCGAGATAAGTTCATGTAACTAAATTGTGTATATTTATATGATTGAATTAAATGTTGTATTTGTGAATTGTATAAATATCATATATATATGACATTGAAAATATATCTAACAAAGCCCCATGAATGATAATGCCCGATAAATGATAAATGATAAAAATGTTACTTATATGCTTGAAATGAATGTGGAATGTGTTTACTTGAATTATATGAATGCTATGGATGTATGAAATAATCACATGCCCGATAATACTTGAAAAATGTTTAAATCCCAGTTGAATAAATGGAAAATCGATGGATATGTGATTTCCTGAAATGAATGAGGTCCTGCATTTGTTGCTGACAGGATTTAGCTCGGACGAGTAATCCTATTGACCTCATTACAGAAAGAATTTATTCCGGACGGGTAATCCTAATATAAGTCCTTTCGAGCATATGTTAGGGATTGGATTTAGCCCGGACAGGTAATCTAGATCGAGCTCCTTAGAGCATATATTAGAAAAAGGATTTAGCCTGGACTAGTAATCCTGATGTATACATGTGTGGCTCGAGAGTTTACTTTTTGAAATAGTACCTTATGGGTACCATTGAATATGAAATGAGGGATCCTGATTTGTACTACTTGTGTATCCATCGATATTTCAAATAAATTCAACGGGTGACAATCCATACATGAGAAGATATGAATAATAAAATGAGTTATTACACGTATCCGTCTGAAATACAAGAAAATGATGATACATGAAAGGTGATATATGAAAGTCTAAGACGATGATATTTGTATATGGAAATTATTTGATGAGAATTTTCATACTTGATTATATACATGTACACCTTGAGTGTACTACTACTCATGTGACATTGATGTTTCGAATGATATTAGTAAAGTTCTGACATGAAATAATCTGAACTTGATATGAACTATTATGAAATTCTACTTTTAATATAAAAAGATGATATATACATATTAAACGAATACATGTTGTGGAAAACATATGTGCCTGGAAACTTGATTGTTGTTGAGCCTAAATATGTTTTGATGTTATTATGGAATATATGACTAACAAAGACAATAAGGATATGTGTAGGGCTTGAGGTCAAATTGATTGAATATGCCTTGCATAGTTACCTCAAAATAGAATAAATGGTAAGTTAAGTACCATGTTATACGAAATTACTAAGCATTTTATGCTTACTTAGTTTTATTTCCCTATTTTAGAGTAAATCGGATGCTCGTCGAATTGGAAGCTTGGCAGAGATCACTCACACTATCCATCGGCCCATATCGGTACAATATGGTAAATCAATTATGGTTATAATGGCATCTATAGGTTAAATTGGCCATATTGGCATGTAAATGTAAATGTAAATGATTATTGTAATCTAGCCATTGGAATGGCTAGTGATGATTTATGTTTTGGTATATGTATATATGTATTAAGTTTATTTTATGGAGATAACATAAGTGTTTATTATTGATTGATTGAGAATGATTAAATGAGTATGCTTATAAAAGGTAAGATTAAAAGCATGAATGCATGTAACAATATATCATATTAGATGTTATAAATTGCTTGAATTCAATGCTTGGATTGGTTGGTATTTGGATGTAAGTTTGGTGTAGAAATTTGGAATGATTTTGGGTGAGAAATGAAGCTAGGAATGGCTTTATTTTGTCCACTCGGCTTGGTACATGGGCGTGTGGTTAGGTCGTGTCCCCTGCATCTTAAATTTGAGAAAATAGAATGCTCAGAATTGAGCACACGGGTAGGGACACGGGTGTCTGTCTGGGCCGTGTGAAACCTATACCTAATTCCGAAAAAAATTAATTAACCATCGGCCTAGCAGACGGGCGTGCGGCATGGCTGTGTGCACAAGTCAGAAAGTTACACAGAGTCAAACACGGCCTGTAGCATGGGCGTGTCCCAGGGTCACACGGGCCTGTCCCTCGGACCACACGGGCGTGCGTGCCCTGTAACTTGGAAAATTTTTGAAATTTCTCAAAAAATTCTTAGAGTCTCCGATTAAATCCCGACTAGATCTAATGCTCGAATTGGGCCTCAAGGGTGCATTTAAGAGATGTTATGAATAATCTTGAAAAAAGAACAGTGATTGAAATAATTTATTCGTAAATGTTCTGAAAGTTCTGGTAATGCTCTTTAACCCTGTTTTAGCGACAGATACGGGTTAGGGGTGTTATAGTATTCAATGGCTATTTGAAGAGGAATATGTTGATAGTAGGTTCTATATGGATATTCTTTTGAAAAGTACATTTGCTGAGAAGGAAATGAGATCTGTATTGATTAATTAAATCTGGAATCCATCCAAAGAGTGATTTGTGAATAGATTAGTCAAGTGTAGAAGTTGGTGAATATGTATATGTAGCACCCCAAACCCGGCCCAGAAGTTATGGCCGGATCCGGCATGCCACATCAAAAACGTAAAAAAAAATTTCATTCTAAGTCCAGAAAATCGTACTTGATGTTCAAAAGATTAATTCATTAAGGGTTAAAGTGAATGGAAGCTGTGCACCAGGTAGGAAACCGGAAAAGAGGTGGTGAGTCCATCGGACTGCTTAAATACCAAGCTCCCTTCGGATCCAATCCTAGACATGCATACCGCCATTGCCACACCTTAACATCATGGATATTTCTAGGAAACCGATTTGATTAAGTCATTTTTAGGAAAAGTGATTAATTTTGGAAAATACTTTCATTGCGAAGCTTTGCTTGTTGTCGTGTTATTTTGAAATCAACTGTTGTTTTTGAAAACGCGCCCTAAAGCTATCCATTTCAACAGTTAAAATAAGTATTACCTATCTTAGTAATACATATTAAAACCATAAAAAATAATTAAGCGGCCTTATTACATTTAAAAACCCAAAACTTCAAACGTAAATAAAAGGATGTCTAGTTCACCAGAAGAAAATCAAACTTTCAGAACGGGTGGCCACTCCGAATTCCCTCACAGCTCCAAGCCCACTATGGTTGGGGATTACCTGCGTGGATGAAAATAAAAGGGGTGAGTTTGGGGAAAACTCAGTGTGTAAAATAACCCAACCATAGTCTAAATCAGCTCAACCCACAGAAATAGAATAAGTTGGCCTTAGCCCAGAACAGAATTCAGAATAAAGCCCATAGGCCCATAGCAGAACAGAACAGATATTACATGTTTATGCAGAAACCCAACCATATCCAACCGTATACACCTCCGTACCAACCTTACACCGTGTGGGGAGACAACTCGACCCGTCCAACCGCTACACACCACAGAATTTGCAGCATGGCTGCCAGAACAGATAATGTGACAGAGTCACCAGATACAGATAATCGTGGCAGAGCCACCAGAACAGATATATGTGGCAGAGCCACCAGATCAGATATTTGTGGCAGAGCCACCAGATCAGATATTTGTGGCATAGCCACCAGAACGCTTCCTCTATAATATAACCCATGTTCCCATGCAACAGATATATAATCATGGCATATATCATACAGAATCAGATCGTCATGCTTTTCAGTCAAAATTAACCCTAGGGGTATAACGGTAATTTTGCACCTAGGGGTATAACAGTAATTTTCCATACATAGGGGTATTATAGTAATTTAGCTACTTTTAGGGTTTTCATGCATATCCTAACTATTTACGTACTATCAGAACACTTACCGCGCATACTTACCGAATTGGGCCCGTTGGCCCATGAACCCGATCTTTGGCCCATTAAGCCCAAATTATCAAAATGTACGAAATCGCGCGTACTGCGGTTTATTACTTTAGATTACCAAATATACAAACCCAACTATCTGACGAGCATTCGCACACTCGCAAATTCCCAAAATTCCGACTTTTCGGCATTTCAGCTTTTCGGCTTTTGCCAATCTAATCTATGAGAGGGTGTCAGTTACACACCTGTTTGCGACGATATGCTGACGAGATCCACACACGAACCGCCTAAAATTGGATTACTAACACGTTAATCTAACTATTCAAACACAAACTACGTAGTAACCCCTTACAATATTCGGCCAACCACACCTACAGATCATAGTAAGCTTATAAGAAATCAATAAGCAACTCATTAACAAATTTTTGTCAATGTTTACCACATAATCATAATTTCACTGCAAGCTGTCTTCCTGAGCAATAGTCACTAAATTATTTATAACTGGAGCTACGAAACTCCAAATCAAGTGCCGTTAATTTTCCCTGAAAATAGACTCATATATATTTTATCCATAAAATTTTCAGAATTTTTGGTATGGCCAATCAATACCAGATTTTTCTTAAAGTTTCCCATGTTTCACTGTTTGACTAATCTGACCACCCTTCATTACAAATCAAATTTCTCATTGTACAGAATTCAAAATATGTTCTTGTTTATTTCATTAGAAACTAGACTCAATAAGCTTTAATTACATAATTTATTCAGCTTCTAATTCTTCTCCCACAATTTATGGTGATTTTTCAAAGTCACATTACTGCTGCTGTCCCAAGCAGATTTATTACCAAATCACTCTTTCACACATACCTTGCATGCATGTTATTTAAACATGTATATCACCAATCAATCATCACATATCTATGATTTTACTTAAGTATAATCTCCATTGCATCATTTTAAAGCACAACATGTTAGCCGATTTTTCCCCTTAGCATCTAAGGCACATGCATGCTCATTTGTTTGGCTCAACTTCACCTATCTTCCATTTTTCATCAAAAGAACATGAAACAACAACCATTTCCTTCATTTTAATTCATGACTAAATGCTCACAACACAACTAAAAATTAAAATATACTTCAAGAGTTAAGGTAGAATCAAGAAGAACTCATGAACCTCAAAATAGAAGCAAGGTACCAAGAACTTACCTTCAATTTTCCTCCTCCTAATGACCAAATACTCAAGAGCTTTCTCCTCTCCTTTCTCTTCTCTAACTTTCAGCTATGATGAACAAAGATGGACAAAACTTTGTTCTTTTCACCCCTTTTTCTTTTAATAAAACTTCATATTTCATCCATTTAATTCTTTAATACAAAAGACATGAAATTCTTATCATGAAACATTTACCTAACCCATTATCATGAAACATTTACCTAACCCATTATCATGGAACATTTACCTAACCTATTATCATGGAACATTTACCTAACCTATTATCAATTTGTATCAATTTGTACCATAAATTATGGATATCAAGTGCACATTTTGTCTACAACAACATGATGGCTGGCCACTTCATGTAAAATGGGAGGTTTGTCATGCAAATCCTCCTATTTTACACTCCTATTTATTTGGCCACTTCAATTTAGCCTATAGCATTTTCAAACATTTTCACATAGGTTCTATTTCATAATTTCACCTCCTTTTTCTTATGGAACAAAAATTAACTAAAATTGTCGGGTTCTATCTTAAGTTTGGGCTTTCTAGAGGCCCACTAACATAATTAAACCTATGCCAACATTCACAGGATTCTTGAAAATTGGGGCGTTACAGTATACGTCGATATAGGAAAGTATCCACCAAAGACAAAGATCAAATCCAAAATCTTCAAGATGAGAAGTTCAACTAGAAAGGCTTCAAGGTAAATTGGGTTAATAATCACTAAGTTCATGTGAACTTACCAATGTTTGTTCATATTTCAAGTTTTGCTGTAAGAATAAGTACACTAAGAGGGGCCAAGCCAGGATTGCACCAAAAAAGCAATTCAAGTTGCAATATTATGCATATACAGTAAGCATATAGGAGTTTGGCATATAGTACATTACGCTATGAAAAGTCTACTTGTAACAAATTTTTATGTTGTAACGTTATACGTTGTTTCATACTTCAATGTTTTTATTTAATATCATGTTTTATATTAAAGAGCAGTATAGAAGAAATAAGTTGTTTTAGAATGCTTGTACATCGATTGTAAAAAAATACTAAGTGTTTTTGTGTTGTAACATCTGATATCTAGACCTAGTGACTCGGGTCGGGTAAAGGGTGTTACAATTAATTGGTATTAGAGGTTTTGGCTTAAACGACCCTCTGGAAATTAAGTGAGAGTCAACCATGTATGCATAATACGTCAGACTTGGCTTTGTACCTCGGGTATGTTAAAGACTTCTATGTATAGTAGATATTTGTTACATTGATTCAAACTGCAGTAAGAAAAACAATAGGAGGGGAAAATTATAACTTCATTAATAAAAGGCAAGAAGGATATTACATGAGGAACAGAAAAAGTAAGTAAAAGGAAAAGCAGAATAAAATTTTCAGCTCCCTCTCTCAGTTGGTTGATCAGTGGGTTCTATAGCGGCTTCATCTGTTGTAGGGGTTTGCTCCTAACATATCGATCCTTCTAAGTCTTTTTCCTCTTCTTCTAATTTGGGCTCGGTGGAAATAAAGAAGGCAGCTGACTACTTCCACTCTTTCTAGAAATTCTCTCAGTCCCCGCCCTCAAGGTTGTAGACATTAAAGTTTAGTGACTAAACAGAGACCTTCTGAAGGCAGTTAAAGTCTACCTGACTCAGATTAAGAGGGTCCGCAGCTACTTGGGTGTGGAGAACCAGGTTTTGGCGTAGCCTCAGTCATATTCTTCCTTGTATCCTCCTAGTATTTCCTTAAAGCTTCTTTACTAGACTAGCGTAGACCTTCTAGCTCTATTTTATGGCGCTATTCTTGGGCCTTAAGCTTCTTCTCCTAAGAGGACACTCTATTTGTATTTCCAATTTAATCTATAGTTTTTAATATAGATCAACTCCATTTTATTTGCTTAGATAAAAATCTAAACTTTAGTGTTATTTTTCACCACCATTGTTGCCACATTCATCTTCTTCAAGCAATTATCAAGAAAACTCTAAGATTTCCTTAACCCTCATTTTTGCTTATTTTAATGAATGATTTGACTATGTATTGGAATGTTGTTTGTGTGAAAATGATGATCAGTAGCTAAATCTATAGTGGTTGGTTGATGAAAATGTTGTTTGGTTAGTTTTTGGTGCGATGATTAAATTGTAAAAACTTGACTAAATTGAATAGACCTCAAAAATTAGAATTGATGACTCTAAGGGAGCATATAAATAATGATATTGAAAGGAGATCCTAGTGAACATCAATTCATTTATCTTGAGTTAGTTTTGTAATAGCCCAATTTTCGGCTTAGTCAGAATAGTGGTTTCGAGACCACCAATTCAAAGTTATAGAAATTATTTTATTATTATTTTGGAGCTATAGCATGTTATATTAGTGCACAAAAAATTTGGTGAAGAAATTTTAGCGTTTGGGAGCCTAATTGCGAAAAAAAGACTAAATCACATAAAGTGCAAAAGTCTTAATTCAATAGCTAAGGGTGTTAAATTTCAATGTATCATAAATTTAGGGTCTTTAAAGGGAAAATAGACCCTATACTAGTGCTTGGCCGGCCATGAGACAAAAAATTCAAAATTAGGTGAGGTTTTGGTGACCTATTTTGACTAGTAATAATATTAAAATAAAACAAAAAGGCTTCATCTTTTTATTTCTTCTTCTTCACCAATTTTCAGCATAAAAAAGGGGGTTTAGAGAGTTCAAAATATCAGCCATTAATATCTCTTGCAAGTAAGCCATTTGGAAGGTTATTCTTGATGATTTTTGTATTTTTGGACCCCTTGTAAAATGAGCTTTCTAATAAGGGGACTATTTTGCAAAATGATTGAAAGTCTAGGATTTTACATAAGAGTGTTCATGGTGTTTTTTTTGAAATTTTATGGAAAAAAATGAATCATGGTCGTGAAATAAACAACTTTTGTGAAAAGACTTCTCATGAAAACCTTAATAGGATCATTTTGTAAAGTTTGTAAAATAGATAGTAATATTGTGAAATATTGGGAATTTGGGGTTTCATAACAGTAATAAATGGTAGGCTAGGCTTGGCTAATAACGAAATTCGATAAAAATTAATTTTCTGGTCTAGGGGTAAAATGGTCATTTTGTGGAAGGCTAGGGGCAAAATGGTCATTTTGTCTAATTATAAATTGTTAAACACCTAGATCGATAAAGTGATTTAAACTTGTTAATTTTTATCATTTTAGATCAAGAATTACAAAATTCAGGCCTAGACCGGGAAAAAACAAAGCTAGCGGACTAAGCCGAAATAGTCGCCATATTTTGAATACCGAGGTAAGTTGTATGTAAATAATACAATTACATTGTATTATATGTGTTTGAATTGATATAGCGAAATTGCTTGTTTGTGGAAATGATTATGTATGATGAATATTGAGATAGTATAACTTCCATTTGAACCTTAGGAAATAAATCGGATATTCATGCCATGACATTCGGTAATTTGTGTGCTAGTGTAAGACATGTCTGGGACATGCATCTGCCACATTATGAGAGCCAGTGTAAGACCATGTCTGAAACATGGCATCGACATTGAGACGAAAGCTAGTGTAAGACATGTTTGGGACATGCATCGGCCTCGAGATGTAAGCCAATGTAAGACATGTCTGGGACATGCATCGGCTACGAGATGTGTCAGTGTAAGACCATGTCTAGGACATTGCATTGGCACGTATAGAGGTGTCAGTGTAAGACTATGTCTGAGACATGACATCGGCACGGATATGTGAGAGCTAGTGTAAGACCATGTCTGGGACATGACGTCAGCCTCGATTTCGATAGTCAGTGTAAGACCATGTCTGGGACATGGCATCGAATTGATGGATGAGCCAGTGTAAGACCATGTCTGGGACATGGCGTCGGCATCATACCCTATGTTTGAGGCTTAATGAATATCCGATAGCATTCCAAATGGTTCAACGGTAAGAGTTACAATTTAAGTTAAACGAGAAAAGTATAACCATGTTGTGAGTGGTACAGGTACCTATTTGAAATGTATGAGATGTGAGCTCAATATATGTTATGTGAATTGTATTGGGTAGTGATGAGTAAGTTGTGCTTATGCCTACCTTGTACTATGAGCATGATGATAAATGGTAAAGTTGTTGTTATATTTATTTACATGCAACTTACTAAGCTTTATGCTTACTCCCTCTCCTTTCCATTTTCTTATAGTGCCGTCTAATTAGCTCGATGATCATCAGATGTTGGAGGCATCGATCACACTATCATCCGAAGCACTTGGTATAGTTAGATCTTTTATTTTAATTATGGCATGCATAGGACCCTGACTTTTGAGTTTTGTGTCATTGTTAATTGGTCAAATGTGTTGGCTTACTTTAGCATTTGATTCATTTTGTATAAGCCCATGGAAAATGGCTAATATTGAAAGTTTATATATATGATTGCAAGATAGTCTTTCATGAATGTGAAATAGTTGGCATGGTTGAATATAAGAAATGTATATAGGCCTTAGCTATGGTTGTTTGGTTGAGAAATCATATTAAGTTAGACTTTGATACGTTGGTTGATGTTAGATTGTGTTTTAGGGTGGCAAAAGCTTGGTAGATAGCCTTATATTGTCCACACAGGTAGACAAACGGGCGTGTGTCTAGGCCGTGTGTGACATACAGTCAGCCCCATGGGCATGTTGTTCAGCCGTATGTCCCCTGCACGTAA
>NC_053431.1:20036436-20105428 GCF_007990345.1 Gossypium hirsutum | reverse complement strand
ATTCTATATTTGATTTCAACCAAATAGCATACCTTACTGACATCAAATTCTAAGATGGGGTCCATAGATTAACTTCATCTTTCATCTACCTTTCGATGTCCATGACTGCATACGGCTTCCTTCCTTCTGAGATTCAAACCATCAGTTTCTTCTTCCACTTCCAATTCAAGGTCTTCTTCCTTTTTCAGCGTTAAAAATCCATTTTTTCTCCATATAACTTAGCCAAACCAATACAGTGCCATTGAGAAAATGAGACCGCTATCAAGGTCCAGCTGAATATGATATTTACTAACGATTTAGCTCGCTGTAATGCCTCATCGCTTGAGCACCTACAACCTGGTGACCTTCGTTGTGAAGGAAGCAGCCTTTGGAAACCACATGGGGTCCAGATCATGTATCCCATGATAATGAGCCACACCCTTGATACAAAACACTGAGAGACCTTTAAAGCTTACCATGAAGCTCTTAGGAAGCCCAATTCCATGATGGTGGTGGTAAAGAAACAAAGATGAGGGTCTGTAGAAGCAAGTGATACTGACCCTCCACTCCCATGTGATCAGCTGAATGAAAGTGGGAGAGGAGGAGCTGCTGGGCAAAAGCTACGGCTGCAATAAACTGTGTTAGGCTATGCTTAGCTTTGGGGCTAATTTTATCAAGGATAATAGCGAAAGCTGCATAGTAAGAAAGTCATAGATATGAAGAGTGCTCAAAGTTGTGGAGATGAGTTGATGGGATGGTTCCATCAGATCCAAAGGTTGGTGCCTTGCAGGGCTGATAAAGAGCTCCATGGAGATGGAGATGGAGGAAGCTACCATGATGAGGAACAGCTCTAAGTGCCTTGATTTTGGTGTGGGGAACCATGTGGGAGATGTGTAGGGATTCGGATGGAGAGAATGGAGCTTGATGTGATTAAAGAGATGCCAAAAACCAAGTAAAAGAAGGCTAAACCTGGGAGAACATGCCCCACTAGAGAACCCATTTCTTCCTAAACCTGTATTTTATTTAGTTGGAAAAAGAGATTCCTCTCAAGGTTGTAGGGGAGAGAGAAAAGATGAGGCAGAGTGTGGTGATCAAATTGAAGCCAAAATGGGTCGAATGGGTTGAATTTGTAAGGACTCCATAACCTTCTATATATATTGTGGGATTTTGAAAATCTGATATTCTCATGAGTTAAGGAAAGGGATTAATAATTTAGCTATTACAAATATTCCTGAGATTGGCTTCAATGAAAACTAAAAGGATAAATATGATGTTAACTCCTCAATTTGTATAGAATTTGAGATTTAATTCATATATTTTAAAATTTTAAATTTTTAATTTTCTTATTTTTTTTCAATTTAAAATTTTAGTTTAATTACTATCTCGTCAGTAGTATCATAAATTGCATCAATTGAGGACTTGGTGTTTTATGATTGGATTGAAATTTTTAATAAATAAAATAGAAAATTTATTTTTAACTTTTAAGTACATGGACTAAATATTAAATTCTATAAAGTATAGGGCTTAAACGAATATTGTAACCAAATAAAAACAACTATAACGATAAGTCTGCCTCTTAATTGTGTTCCACACTCCACCTCTCTGCCCCGGTTCTAAATTTTGACACGTTGTTATTATTATTATTATTATTATTATTATTATTATTATTATTTGTGCTTTTCCTTTAAATTTGTTAACCAAAATTTTAGATAAAAAATTAAGAGAAAAACAAAATTTCTTTTATAGAGATTAAAAGTAATGGCGACTGCTAATTTTCTTTTACTCATTTACGAGTCATTTTCTAGATTTTAAATTTAATAAAATTATATTTTTTGAAAAAATAAAATTATTTTGAAAAAAAAAACTAACTTTCAAAGATTAGAAATAAGAATATTATTTATTAATAATTCGGCTCGTCTCATTTTCTCAAATTACTCTTCATTTCATTTCTTTAAAATTTTGGTTAAAGTTGCTCAATATTAATAGAGAAGGATTAAAATTGATAAAAAAATAAAAGTAAAAACTATACTAATAAATAAGAAATAGAAATTAAAATATCGATATTTTTAATTTATAAAAATAAAAATCGTTAAAATTTGCGTTATGCTAATTTAGTAAGTTGAGTTTTGACGGTGGTTCTTCAATTAAGTAAGCAACTTTAAAAAAAATACTCATTGATTTAAGTTTTGGAATTAATATAAAAACATTTGTTGCTTAGCTATGTTGTAGATGGGGGAGTAACTGAGTCGAGTATGAATACATTCAAGTTTGAGCTCGAGCTCATGAAATTTAATATTCAATATTAGATTTAAGCTCGATCAATTGTCTAATTTTAAGCTTGAACTTGACTTGAGATATAATTGAGCTACTTGAGCTCGAGCTTGTATGTATTCAAGCTCGAGCTTGATAATTAATCTTAGGTTTAATGATATATATATTAAGGGCTTATAAATGAAAAAAAAAGAAAGCTTGCTAGGGCTCACGGGCCATTTGATCCATGTATTACTAACCTCGACTTCTGGTTGATTAATAGCTCAAGCTACTCAACTCTATAAGAGCTCGATTTTCAGTAGTATCGAAAAAGACGGTTTCAGAACCTCATTCATAAACTGCGTCCATAAATATCAAGTATGAATATTTCTAGAGTTGGTATAAAAGAATATTGATGTTTGGTTCATCAATTTCGTCAATTAGATACTTAATTTTGGTTGGGACTAAAATATAAAACTCCAATTGCTATATATTTTTAATTGCCAAAGACTTAGGGATTCAATTATATTGCCAAGGTCCATAATGGTAATTAAACCATTTTATAACATGAATTAGTGGATGAAGATGGGAAGATTCCACTAATTTTATTTAAAGATAGATTAAGTTCAACAGACATGATTAAACTAATTAATTAAAGTTAAGTTAAATTAAGGTATGTAACGTTTATTTTAGTGAAATTTCATCATCTTCCTTGTTTTCCACCGGCCAAAGTAGAAAAACTTAAGGGATAAGCCATTTTTGAAGCTTTTACAATTGGTCATCAATTAGTAAGTATATTTAAGTTATTTTCTTGTATTTTTTTATAAATTTGAGGTCATATGATTTAGCTAGTATATGTACCAATTTGTAAATTGTTACATTTTTGAATGTTTTCATTTTTGATTTCTTAAATAATTAGGCTTGAAATTGATAGATTTAAGCTTAAATTATAAAAGAACTAAATTGTAAAGATTAATTGTTAGTTTCGTACATAGGAACTAAAGTGAATAAAATGTAAAAATATTATAAAATTTTGGTAGAAATAGAAAGAAGAGGGCCCCTAACGAATGCATGTGAATTCGAATTTTAAACCGATGTTAAAAATTGAAAGTTATGACTATTTTGAATTTAGGGACTTAATTGAATAACATGTAAAATTCTAGGTTATTGAAAAATAAGGCTATATAATTTCATTCATGTCATGACATGATATGAAAATGTGTGGTATTGATGGATTGTATAAAATAATTGTTTAGATTAAGAATTGGATTAAAGCAAAGTTAACCGAGGAAATGCTAAATTGTTGATTAGTCCTTGAAGAATCAACTTGTTAGGTGTTTTGAACAGGTAAGTTTATATGGTATTTATTATTTTAGGATGTTATGTATTTGATTGATATATATGTTTGAATTTAGATTTATTAGTTGTTAATTGATATGCAATGCTAGAATTTGATTGAATTGAAATGTGATGTTATTTGTGTAGAAGATGTTTGCATGAACTTAATAAAGGGTTAGGATACCATTGACATGCTAATAGGGTGTCGTGCACGCTTGTACGAGATTTATTATAGATTTTAATGAGATCCAAATTTGTTGTGAATTTTCGATATTTATGTGATCTAGGTTTAGCTTGGACGAGTAACCTGATGTGTCATGTGAATAGTTTAGCCTAGACGGGTAACCAAGTGCATAAATGTACTCAGCTCGAAGGAGAAATTGGTGTGGTGTAGTTACTTGTGTATTCGAGTCCGTTTACTATAGTTCATCGGGCAAAATAGTTTATATGAAATTGAGAAATTGAAATTGAAAGAAATAAACTTGATATCCAAAATTCTATGTAATTGTATTATTCCTTGATTGAATGTGATTATGAGACAAGTTATATACAAATGACATGAATTGGCAAGTTAAATGAATCTAAGATTAAATGATCTTGATTGTAAGTTAATGCTCGTCTTGTTGATGTTTTGATTTGCCATGTCTAGCCATGTCTAGCCAAAGTTAAGCCAAGCTAAGGCAGCTTATAATGTTAGATAAAAATAAGGTAAGTATTGTACTATACATATAAACTTACTAAGCATCTTATATGCTTACCTTGTTTGTTTTTTTTCGTTTTTCTGTAGATTGTTACCTTGTGGAACTTGCCAAGTTGGATGATTGACCACCTCCCGATGTGCGAACATTAAGAGTGTACATACTGCAACTAAAGATCTGGAATGAGGTGGTGTCCGCAAGTATATGGGCTAGGTTGTAATATATTTTTACAATGAAACACAAAGTATTTTGAAGATCGTACCCAAGAGAGACCTGATTCAATAGCAATTAATTCCTACACTAGCAAGTATAGACAGTTCTCAATTGAAATCATAGTATGACAAATCATAATTAGATATATTATGAAATAAAACATGCAAAATAAGAAAACAAAGAAACAATCGTAAATCATTGAATAAGCAAACGGAAGACTAACTATTTAATGTTCATATTAACTACCGATTTAGGTTCTACTAATTAGCCAATAATTAGCCTAGTTATTACATCCCGGTCTCTAACTAAACTAACTAGTTAATAGGAACTACTTATCTCCCGACCTCACAGTTCAAATCGGGACTAGTTGAGAGATGCACGATAGACTTATCCTCCAACCTATCTACGTAAATAACTTTCTAGGGTTTAATTGCACTCAACCTGATTCGACTAATTCTAAAAGAAACCCTAAAGCATTCGCTAATTAATCCTACATCCACTCATTAGTCTTCCTAAGAATTTAATTACCCATGTATCTAAATGCAATCATCCCTAATTTAACTTCAAACATTGAAGATAAATATTTAGAAGAATAAAAGAGAGAAAAGAGAATTTTTAGATCAGTTGATATTGATTAAGCGCAGGAATGTAAATCTGAAACAAATGTCGAGCTATTGACGATTGGATGCAAGAAACACAACATTGAAAAATAAACTAAGAGTGAAATAGAAATTGAAAAAGAGTAATGTTTACAAAGGAAAATAAAAACCCTAATCTAAAACTAAAGTAAGAATTCAAGGAAGAGGTCCCTTCTAATGTTTTGAGCATTGATGTTTATAGAATTCATGTTTAAAGGATCAAATTAGGCTTAATACAATAGGCTAATCATGTTAAATCGAAGTTGTGTAGGTGAAAACCCCATAACAGTTTATTGGGCCTTGTCATACTGGTGTTGCGACATCTTCAAGCTGGTGTTGTGACATTGACAGCATATTCTCCTTTCCTCGTTCAGGTTGGGTGTTGCGACATCCTTTAGCCTGTGTTGTGACATCGAAGGTAGAATGCTTCATTGGAGATTCTAGAGTGGATGTTGTGACATCCCAACTTGATGTTGCAACATCAGTGATAGTCCACTGACTCCTTGGCTTGTTTTGATGTCCTGCACACTAAGTTTTTTTATCTAAGTGCTAAAACATAAACTTATCTAAAACAATACTAAATTGCAATAAAACAAGCTCACTAAGTGTTAAAAAGAATTTAATTTGCCCACATCGAATTATGGCAGATCATCATCCCAAAGCTCACACCATCACCGAATCAGTAGTTATGTGACGATTGGCAGATGTGCGAACGTTTGGACTGGAAATACTACAACAAAAAGATATCGAATAAAGCAACAGTGTCTGCAAGTATACAAGTCAAATTGTAATATAGTAAAGTGTTATAATGAAACACCCCAGGAAGTATTCAGAGGATCGTACCCAATAGATGTTGAATTAAACTAAAATTCACTTTTCTACACTAACAGGGCTAAACAATAATAATCAAAATTATAGTACGAAAAACAAAATTAGAATTAAATAAAAAATAAGGTAAATAAAATAAAACTAAAGAAGACAAATTAAAAATTGAAATTAACGCAGAAAAACAAACAGAAAATTAACTCATGTCAATATTCCTAATTAACTTTAGAATTTGGGTTTTATTGAATTAGCTAATAACTAACCAGTTATTACCTCTTGGCCTCTAACTAATTAATTAATCAAAAAAATAGCTTATCTCTCGATCTCATGTTTAAATTGAGATAAATTATGAAGTACTCAGTAAACTATTCTTTCGACTTTGTTTACCTAAATTGCTTCCTAGGATCATCAATCTTAGGGTTTAAGCACACATAATTTAAGCCGACTAATTCTAAAACAAACATTAATTCTTTCGTTAATTATTTTTACATCCGATCATTAATCTCCCTAAGGAAATTAACCGCTCATGGATCTAGATGCAATTTTCCCTAAACTAAAATTAAACATGCAAAGTAAATATTTAAATAAAGAAAAAGAATTGAGAAATTGATTCATTTTGATATTGAGTTGTGCACGAAAGCCAAAATTCCTTTGACAGTTGCAGAGATAACATTGATTACAATTGAAAACTAAAAGAAAATTATAAATAACTAAATAAACGAAAGATTAGATCCAAATTGAATCCAAGTCCGAACAAGAAGAAAATTGTTGTTTTTAAAATAAAAGACTAAATTGAAAATAAACTGAAACTAAAATTAAATCCTAAAAATCTATTCTAAAAACAGCTCTCTAAACGGACTTTCTAACTTAGCCTAAGTATGAATATATATATAAAAATGTTTTTTGCCCTAACTACGTCAATTACAATCCATAAGTCTAAATAAAATATGTTGTGGAAATGCAAACACCCTTAGCTTATTTTTTTCTTTCGTCGCTCCAGTGTCGCGATACCAAAGGACCGATGTCGTGACACTAAATTTTTCACAAAACTTTTTTGGTTTTGAAGTACGGTGTTGTGACACCACGTGCTGGTGTCGCGATACTGGCATTGTCCCTGATGTTCATTGACATGAAAAGAATGTCTTACACACTAAATTGACTTGTCAATCCTTCCCTAGGTCCGTATTGGCCCATTAGGTCATTACATCACCAAAATTTGCGTAAAAACACTTATTTGACTAAAATTAAACATAAGCTACTAGAAATGAAAAACGAAACAAAATAATATAAAATGGATTAAAAATAAGCTCATTAAGTGCCGATAAGACTCTAATTTGCCACAACGAATTGTGGCAGATCAAAATCCCCTACACTTAACTCGTTGCTTGTCCTCAAGCGACAAAACAAAAACACACAATAATAGAAACATAAAATAACTAAATGTTGCTTGAGCATGCTTCATACACAAGATTAATTTGAAATTATATGTAGCGACGTAAAAATTTTAGCTTAGCTTGGTCGCTAATTGTGGCGATTTATTGAATTTTTTTTTGAAATTTGACGTTTGATTTTTGAAATAAATAGGGAGTCGCCACAATTAGCGACCAAGCTAAGCTAAAATTTTTACGTCGCTACAGCTGGCGACTCCGCTGGGGACCGCCTTTTTGAGAGTCGTGTCTGGAATTAAACACGTTTTGTCAAAATTTTCAAATTTCCTTGTTCAAAGTAAATATTTGGTCATGATCCGAAAATCTCGTTTTCAAAATTCATGCATTTGTATTGTGCTGTAAATATTTCTTCTAACTTGCTTATTTGGTTGTTTTTCAGTTTTCAATTTTTATGGTTTTAATTTTGGTTTAGTTTCTTTAAGTAAAACGTAAAGGTTTATGAGTTGTTCCCCACACACCGTGCACTTGCATTTTCGCATAACATGAGCTCTCTACCCGGGCTCCGTCCGTTTAAGTGAAAGTAAACGCTACGCCTTCGTGAGTTAACTCGTCCCTCCGCACAGGCTAGTGAATACTTTCGGGTTACATATGACTTATGCTTTCGTGAGTTAACTTGTCCCTCCACATAGGCATAAGTAAATGTAATCCCTCGAATTGAACTCGTGAGCCTGTGATAGGCTATGACCGAGGCTCCGTGTTAATCTTAGCAGATGATAGTACGGCCAATTCGAGTACCTATCTAGAACCAAAACCGCATATAATGAACCATACGAGCCACCTAACTAGAGCCATGCTGAACCTCCGCTCGTTTAGTAGTCACCGAAATAAGTACACAGGAAAAGCACATCTTACCTTCTATTTCTTTTACATTTGTGCTTTCTAAGCAAGGGAATCGAGTCCACTGAACCAAGTAGCTTAATTTGTTAGATTTTCCACAGTTTTTCTCTGTTTATATGTGTTGCGCTAACCAAGGTCGTTTGTCTGTATTTTTATTTTTCATCATGCATCGAAGGCATCTTGTTAGGAAGGTGTTGATTAGAGATTAGTTGCCAAAAACGGGTTTCTAATGGAGGAGTCAATTATACGAGTGACCGAAACGTTGTGTAATACTCCTTTGATTAAGGAAATGCCTAAATAGGGGCTATCTTGAAATCAACACCAATTTTTTGCATTCCTTGCATAACTAATATTTTGACATTCATGCATTCATTCATGCATTCATTCATACATTGCATATCCCATACTCGATCGCTGAAGATAAAATATATAATTCGCAGTTGTAATACCACAAGACTGGAACCACGTCATCCGTATAAAACGCGCCCACAAGCTAGAGTAATGGAGAATGAATTCAATGAGAGAATTGAAAGGATGGAAAGGGCTCAAAAGGAATTACAAGAGCAACTGGCCAAATCGCAACAAGAGACGAGAGACCTAATGGTGAGATCTCGAGAGGAATCTCTTGAGCAAAGAGATCAGATGGCTAAAATGATGGAGATGATGACAACTTTGGTCAAAGGAAAAATGCAGAACCCCGATGTTATGGAACCTCGGTCAAGAATTCACCATGATCAGGGTCCACTCTATCCCCCGGGATTCACTCCACTGCCCGCATATACAATACAAAGAGGGTATACTCAAGAGGAACCCACTAGCTTGGAACATTGACCTATGCCACCTGCTCCACCCACTAATTTGGGGCAAGGAATGTTAGCGTCGAACCCAGGGGCTAGTTCTGCTAATCCACTAGTTCCAGATCTGGATGACCCAGCAGAGGTAGCCAAGTTGAAATTGGATAACCATGACGCAAAATATAGGAGTCTAGAGGAAAGACTCAAAGCAATAGAAGGCACTGAAGTCTTCTCCGCACTAGGTGCCAAAGAACTCAGTTTGGTACCTGATCTAATTTTGCCTCCGAAGTTCAAAGTGCCTGATTTTGAGAAGTATGATGGGACAAGGTGCCCGAAAGCACATCTCATTATGTTCTGTCGAAAAATGACTGGTTATGTGAACGAGAATAAACTACTCATACATTGCTTTCAAGATAGTCTAACAGGGTCAGCTCTTCGGTGGTACAATCAACTTAGTAGAGAAAAGATTCGATCTTGGAAGGACTTGGCGTCAGCATTTTGCGAACAGTACAAGCATGTATCGGATATGGTGCTAGACCGTATGACCTTGCAAATGATGGAGAAAAAGCCATCAGAGACCTTTAGACAGTATGCGGAGAGATGGAGAGACATCTCAGCTCAAGTGGAACCCCCACTAACAAAAACGGAGATAACCGTTCTCTTTATCAATACTTTAAAGGCACCGTTTTATGACAAATTAGTGGGAAGTGCCACGAAAGATTTCGCGAATATTGTAATATCCGGTGAACTCATAGAGAATGCCGTCAAGAGCGGTAGAATGGAAGGATCAGAAGGCTCAAGAAAAGCAGCACCCTTAAGGAAGAAAGAGCCAGAAGCCCACATGGTGGGAACTGGGAGTCGTTACATTCCCAATTCGTATCCTAACCAACCCCGACCTCGAAATTATCCACCCCCGAATTCCTATTATCCCCCTCAAACCCCTTACTACCAAGCACCACATCCGTCCTGCCCCGTATACGCCACGAACAACCAAAGACCCATCACCACTTTCCCACAAAACACGGTACCCGCCCAAAGCCAATCAAGGCATAATCCCGAGAGACCGCAATTTACCCCCATCCCTGTGTCGTATGGGGAATTGTACCCAAAACTTTTAGAAAAACAGCTAACTTCTCCCCATTACATGGCACCCCTTAAACCTCCAACCCAAAGTGGTATGATCCAAACGCTAGTTGTGCATACCACGCAGGGAACCAAGGGCACTCTACTGAGAACTGTCTCGCTTTCAAAAAGAGAGTTCAAGGACTCATTGACGCGGGTATCCTACGATTCGATAGTGCTAGTAACGCCACGGGGAACCCGTTCCCTAACCATACCGAAGGGAATGTGAGCACAGTGGGGAAAGAGGATGAATGGAAGGTCAGAAGATGTGTATCAGAAATAAGGATGCCTCTGTAGAAAATCTGGGAGGTATTGGTTAAGAAAGGATTGCTCTGTCACTCTGATAGAATTTTTGGAGAAGACGGTCAAAGTTTTTGCAATTTTCATGAGATTGTTGGACATGACATTCAGTCATGTGAGGACTTTAAAAGGTTACTTCAAGACCGGATGGATAATAAGGAGATCAATGTCCTTAAGAAGAGTGAAGATGCCAACGAAAGAGAAGTATGCATCTCTGATAGCCAATCATCAGGGCCCCCTTATAGTGCTGATCGACCATTGGTAATTTATTACGATGCGATGAGAGAGCCATTGAAACCACAGATGGTAATTGAAGTACCATCTCCTTTCCCGTATAAGGACAACAAAACAGTACCGTGGAAATATGATGTTAATATCGTTACACCGAAAGTTGAAAAGTCCAAAGCCATAACTGAAGATGTTGGGGAGGTAGGTCATTTTACTCGAAATGGACGATGCTATTCTAAAGAAGTTGAACCGGTAAAGAAAAGTAGCGACTCGAAGCAAAAAGGGAAAGCAGTGATGTACGAGGTCGAAGTCGAGCAAGAAATTCCACCCGTGCAAGAAACTAAAAAGCCTGTGAATGAGGAAGAAGCTCAAGAATTCTTGAAATTTATTAAGCACAGCGAATATAGTGTGGTGGAACAATTGAGCAAGCAGCCAGCACGAATCTCAGTTCTATCTCTACTGTTAAATTCAGAGCCACACCGGAACGCTTTATTGAAGGTGTTAAATCAAGCTTACGTGGCCAACAACATATCTGTCGAAAAGCTTGATAGGTGGGTAAACAATCTGAATGCAGACAACTTCATCTCTTTTAGTGATGATGAGATACCGCCAAATGGTAGAGGCTCGGTGAAAGTGCTGCATATCACGACTCGCTGCAAGGGCTACATAATACCGAACGTACTCATCGATAATGGGTCAGCAATAAATGTTATGCCATTGGCTACGCTTTCCAGAATACCGATGGATTTGTCCTACTTAAAGCCCTATCATTCCATGGTAAGGGCATTCGACGGGACGAGGCGCGAAGTCATGGGAAAGATCGAAATCCCTTTAGAAGTGGGCCCTTACATCTATGAGGTCGAATTCCAAGTCATGGACATTACACCCTCTTATAACTGCCTTTTGGGAAGACCTTGGATTCATTCTGCTGGAGCAGTCCCATCATCCCTCCATCAAAAGGTGAAATTCATCATGGATGGCTGTTTGGTCACAATCGAGGGCGAAGAAGACATCGTCGCATCTATCTCTGCTGATGCGCCATACCTGGAAGTAAGCAAGGACGCAGTGGAATGTTCCTTTCGATCCTTTGAATTCATCAATGCCACTTTCGTCGCTGAGGGAAATAGAATTCCGATGCCAAAACTGTCGAGAAATACCAGAATGGGTGTCAAGTTGACCGTAGGAAGGGAAGCTCGTACGATAAGAGGTTTAGGGAGACATCTGCAAGGAATAGTGAGGGCTTTAAAGCCAGTGCACCACAAGGCCCGATACGGTTTGGGGTTCCAGCCTGACATGCGCCAAAGAAGACGACAGTGGAAGAAGGATCAAGAGAGAAGAATTGCAAGAATTTTGGGCCGAGAACCAGAATGGGAACCAATAGAGTACCCTCCTTTGTCAAAAACATTCACATCTGCGGGAATGATGTACCCTGGATAAGATGATCCACGAAACATGCTGGGATTAATTGAAAGGGATTTTCAGAATGTCAGTATAAATGTCATTGACAAAGAAGCTGGTGCAAGTAAAGATGTCTCGAGGATACGCCCTTGCCCTCCTGGTTTCATGTTGAACAATTGGATTGCTGAGAAGCTTCTTGTAGTTTATAAGCCTTCAGAGTAATGCTAAACATCAACCTTCTATTGTGTCCTTAGATATAATAGAATTCTTTTGTAGGAGTTATCATTTAAATGAATATCAATGAAGATGCATTTTGTCACGATTTTTCGCATTATCACTAATTTCATAATCATTTTCTCATCCTTACATTTGCCTCATTGCCATGACATAACATTTGTTTGTTGTTTCCAATACTTGGATGTCCCCCGATAGCTTCCTTTTCCATTCAACTTTCAGGTGCTCAGATATTGACGACATGAATAAGCCCGTTACGAATCTTGAAATTGATTTTGAGAAGGTTGTTTGCTTAGGAGAATTTGAAGCCGAAGAAAATGCTGAAGATTATGTCTCGTCTCCTGAATTGTTAAGAATGGTGGAACAAGAGGATAAACAGGTTCTGCCTCATGAAGAATCTGTGGAAACAATAAATTTGGGCACTGAAGAGAGGAAACAAGAAGTGAAGATTGGGACTTCTATTTCAGAAAGTACCAGGCATAGTTTGATCACTTTAATCCGCGAATACAAAGATGTTTTCGCGTGGTCATACCAGGACATGCCAGGGCTAGATGAAGATTTAGTGGTCCATAAGCTCCCATTAAAGCCAGAATGCAAGCCCATCCAGCAAAAATTAAGACGGATGAGGCCCGAAATGCTGTTGAAAATAAAAGAGGAAGTCAAGAAGCAATTTGACGCTGGCTTCCTACAAGCCTCCAAATATCCAGAATGGGTGGCTAACATAGTCCCGGTACCAAAGAAAGATGGAAAAGTACGAATGTGCGTGGATTACCGTGACCTGAATTGAGCAAGCCCAAAAGATAATTTTCCCTTGCCACATATTGACACGTTGGTGGACAACACAGCAAAACATTCATTGTTTTCTTTCATGGATGGATTCTCGGGGTATAATCAGATCAAGATGGCCCCTGAGGATATGGAGAAAACTACCTTCATAACAATGTGGGGAACGTTCTGCTACAAGGTGATGCCATTCGGGTTAAAGAATGCTGGGGCAACATATCAGAGGGCTATGGTGACATTATTCCATGACATGATGCATAAGGAAATAGAGGTCTACGTTGATGATATGATTGCTAAATCTCGAGGAGAAGAAGAACATGTAATGAACCTCAAGAAGTTGTTCGAAAGGCTGAGAAAGTTTCAGCTAAAGCTTAATCCAGCCAAATGTACATTCGGGGCTACCTCGGGAAAATTGCTAGGCTTCATTGTTAGTGAAAGAGGTATCGAAGTTGATCTAGATAAAATAAAAGCCATCCAAGAATTACCTCCCCCGCGCACACAAAAGGAAGTCAGGGGATTTTTAGGGAGGTTGAATTACATTGCTCGATTCATTGCTCAACTTACCAACCAATGCGACCCAATTTTTCGACTCCTTCGAAAACATAACCCGGGAGAATGGAACGAGGAGTGCCAAGTGGCCTTCGATAAGATAAAACGGTATCTGTCTAATCCTCCTGTGCTAGTACCACCGACCCCTGGAAAACCCTTAATTTTGTACCTGACCGTGTTTGAAAACTCAATGGGTTGCGTACTGGGGCAACATGATGAGTCAGGGAGAAAAGAAAAGGCGATTTACTACCTCAGCAAAAAGTTCACTGAATATGAGGCAAAATATTCGTCCATTGAGAAATATTGTTGCGCTCTGGTTTGGGTAGCTCGGAGACTCAGACAATATATGTTGTATCACACAACATGGCTAATTTCAAAGCTGGACCCAATAAAATACATGATGGAATCGCCGGCACTATCAGGAAGAATGGCACGATGGCAGATCCTCCTTTCGGAATATGACATTGCCTATGTAAGTCAGAAGTCGATAAAAGGGAGCGCAATAGCTGACTTCTTAGCAACTCGAACGACAGAGGAATATGAGCCTTTAAGATTCGATTTCCCAGACGAAGACTTAATGTGCATCACAAAAATAGAATCCGAGTCATCAAAAGAGAAGTCATGGAAGATGTGCTTTGATGGTGCGTCAAATGCTTTTGGGCATGGAATTGGAGCAATCCTGGTATCACTAGACGGGAATCATTATCCGTTCACTGCAAGACTGAACTTCTTCTGTACCAATAATATCGCAGAATATGAGGCCTGTATCATGGGGCTTCGTGCAGCTATCGAACGAAACATCGAGATCTTGGAGGTGTACGGAGACTCAGCCCTAGTGATTTACCAAATCCATGGAGAATGGGAAGTGAGGGACTCAAAATTGATTAAGTACAGCGATTTAGTGGCTGGATTGATCAAGGAATTCAAAGAAATAACTTTTCATTACTTCCCACGAGAAGAGAACCAACTGGCTGATGCCCTAGCCACTTTGGCTTCAATGTTCAAAGCAAGTAGAGAAGCAGAAATAATGCCCCTCAAAATGAGCATATACGAGGTCCTTGCACACTGTTGTAGATTGAGAAAGAAGTAGACGGACGGCCTTGGTTCCATGATATCTTAGAATATACCAAGAATCAAAGGTATCCCGAACAAGCGAATGAGAACGATAAAAGAACAATTAGAAGAATGGCAGCGGGATTTGTTCTTGATGGGGATATCCTGTATAATAGAGGAAAGGATCAGATGCTTTTGAGATGTGTGGATGATGTTGAAGCCAGAAAAATACTTGAAGAGGTCCATGAGGGAATTTGCGGAACGCATGCCAATGGTTTCAATATGGCCAGAAAGATCATGAGACTCGGTTATTATTGGCTGACAATGGAAAGTGACTGCATCAATTTTGCCAGAAAATGCCACAAATGTCAAATCTACGGCGATAAAATTCATGTAGCCCCTTCACCCCTTCATGTCATGACTTCTCCGTGGCCTTTTTCAATGTAGGGCATGGATGTCATAGGGCCAATTTCTCCAAAAGCTTCAAATGGACATCGATTCATTTTTGTGGTTATCGATTACTTCACAAAATGGATTGAAGCCGCTTCGTTTGCCAATGTGACGAAGACTGCAGTGTGCAAGTTTTTGAAAAAGGAAATCATTTGCCGATATAGTTTGCCTGAAAGAATCATCTCAGATAATGCCACGAATCTGAACAATAAGATGATGAAAGAAGTGTGCGAGCAGTTCCAAATAAAGCATCATAATTCCTCGCCCTATCGCCCAAAGATGAACGGGGCTGTTGAAGCAGCTAACAAGAACATTAAGAGGATCATTGGGAAAATGACTGAGACATATAAAGATTGGCACGAGAAACTTCCATTTGCTTTGTTTGCATATCGCACATCTGTGCGAACATCTACGGGAGCAACTCCTTTCTCTCTACTCTATGGAATGGAAGCTGTGCTACCTATCGAGGTTGAGGTCCCCTCTCTACGAGTATTGATGGAATCAAAGTTAGAAGAAGCAGAATGGGTTCGAGCTCGATATGATCAGTTGAACCTCATTGAAGAAAAACGTCTAAGGGCAATTTGTCATGGGCAAATGTACCAAAAGAGAATGATCGCAGCCCATGACAAGAAGGTACGACCAAGAGAGTTCCATGAAGGAGAACTCGTTCTGAGAAAGATTCTCCCAATACAAAAAGACCTGCGAGGAAAACGGGCACCAAATTGGGAAGGACCATACGTCGTAAAGAGGGCATTTTCAGGAGGAGCTTTGATCCTTACCAAGATGGATGGCAAGGAGCTACCGAATCCAGTGAACTCAGATGCTGTGAAGAAATATTATACTTGAGATGAAAACCCGAAAAGGGCATCCAAAAAAAAAGAGGGATCAAGGCGAAAACCCGCAAAGGGCGTCTTGATTAGCACAAAAGATTAGGATGAAAACCCGAGAGGGCGTCCTAATGAGGTAAACCTGGCTTAAAGAGCGTGGCGTTTTAACAGCGAGTCAAACAGTGAGACTACAGTATTTGAAGCATTTTTGAAAGCTCGAAATCTTCTACGCAAAGAGCCAGACTCGAAAAGATTCTTGATTGAGGAACGTGGAAGAGTTCATGTGTCGAATATCTAAAGTATTTGTATCCGTTGAATACGATCCTTTCTTTCTTTTTGACATTTTTTACTCTCATTGGTTAACTTGCTTTGTTTGCCACATTTGAAATAGATGAATATGAAATAGCATTTTTTCCCTACCTGACCTTTTTCATGCATCTCATTGTGTGTTTATTTACATGATAAATGGAGAAATGACATACTCTAAACAAAAGAAATGTTAAGCATTACCTGGATGAAAATTTGATAAGCACAAGAGTCTCAAAGTAAGAACAAAGTTCAATCGGGGGCAGAAGAGTGATATCTGAGGAACGTCGATTACTCGTGAAGCTTGAAGGCAGGTATAAGGCCTGAAGAGAAAGTCGAGAATCAAAGCAATGAACACAGATCCTCAACAATCGTGGCTAAATGGACATACGACAAACATACTTAAGGAGCACTGCATAATCATGTAGGCATAAAAGCATTTAAGACAAATATGTACATATCATGATAACATCATACATAGCATATACAGGTACTCCAGCAGAGCAAGAAATCTTGAATGAGAGTCGCACTGAATCAAAGGAAAAGACACCCGAGTTCTACCAAAGGACAGGTTTTGGGTATTTTGATGTTTTTAATTCATGCTTTTCAAGGAAAATCAACTCATATTGCGAGAGATGAGTTGAGCCTCAAGACACGTTGAGGTACTTTTAATTTTTGTTTTTCAAAATCAACTCATATTGCTAGAGGTGAGTTGAGCCTCAGGACACGCTGAGGTAATTTCAATTTTTGTTTGTCAAAAATCAACTCATATTGCGAAAGGTGAGTTGAGCCTCGGGACACACTGAGGTAATTTCAATTTCTGTTTGTCAAAAATTAACTCATATTGCGAGAGGTGAGTTGAGCCTCGGCTCACATGCTGAGGTCTTTTCATTTTCTGTTCTTCAATTTCTGTTCGTAAAAAAAAATCAACTCATATTGCGAGAGGTGAGTTGAGCCTCAGGACACGCTGAGGTATTTTTAAATTTCTGTTTTTCAAAAATCAACTCATATTGCGAGAGGTGAGTTGAGCCTCGGGACACGCTGAGGTAATTTCAATTTCTGTTTGTCAAAAATTAACTCATATTGTGAGAGGTGAGTTGAGCCTCGGCTCACATGCTGAGGTCTTTTCAATTTCTGTTCGTAAAAAAAAATCAACTCATATTGCGAGAGGTGAGTTGAGCCTCAGGACACGCTGAGGTATTTTTAAATTTCTGTTTTTCAAAAATAAACTCATATTGCGAGAGGTGAGTTGAGCCTCGGGACACGCTGAGGTAATTTCAATTTCTGTTTGTCAAAAATCAACTCATCTTGCGAGAGGTGAGTTGAGCCTCGGCTCACATGCTGAGGTCTTTTCAATTTCTGTTCTTCAATTTCTGTTCGTAAAAAAAATCAACTCATATTGCGAGAGGTGAGTTGAGCCTCAGGACACGCTGAGGTATTTTTAAATTTCTGTTTTTCAAAAAATCAACTCATATTGCGAGAGGTGAGTTGAGCCTCGGGACACGCTGAGGTAATTTCAATTTCTGTTTGTCAAAAATCAACTCATATTGCGAGAGGTGAGTTGAGCCTCGGCTCATATGCTGAGGTCTTTTCAATTTCTGTTTTTCAATTTCTGTTCGTAAAAAAAAATCAACTCATATTGCGAGAGGTGAGTTGAGCCTCAGGAGACGCTGAGGTATTTTTAAATTTCTGTTTTTCAAAAATCAACTCATATTGCGATAGGTGAGTTGAGCCTCGGGGCACGCTGAGGTATTGTCAATTTTTGTGTTTCAATTTATGTTTTTCAAAAATCAACTCATATTGCGAGATGTGAGTTGAGCCTCGGGACATGCTGAGGTAATTGCAATTTCTATTGTCAAAAAAATCAATTCATATTGCAAGAAGTGAGTTGAGCCTCGACTCACGTGCTGAGGTATTTTCAATTTTTGTTTCTGTTTGTCAAAATCAACTCATATTGCGAGAGGTGCGTTGAGCCTCAGGACATGCTGAGGTAATTTCAATTTCTGTTTTTCAAAAATCAACTCATATTGCAAGAGGTGAGTTGAGCCTCGGGGCACGCTGAGGAATTGTCGATTTTTGTGTTTTAATTTCAAAAAAATAAATCAACTCATATTGTGAGAGGTGAGTTGAGCCTCGGGACACGCTGAGGTAATTTCAATTTCTGTTTGTCAAAAAATCAACTCATATTGCGAGAGGTGAGTTGAGCCTCAGGACACGCTGAGGTATTTTTAAATTTCTGTTTTTCAAAAATCAACTCATATTGCGAGATGTGAGTTGAGCCTTGGGTTCACATGTCGAGGTATTTTCAAAATCTACTTTTGCGAGAGGTGAGTTGAGCCTTGGCTCACGTGCTGAGCTATTTTCAATTTCTGTTTTTAATGTCTAGTTTTACAGAGTCAATTCATATTGCGAGAAATGAGTTGAGCTCAGGATCACATACCGAGTAAAGAATCAATATTAGAGCTGATTGAAGACACCAGATTTTGTCTCCCTGAAGTTGTAGTGGAGTTAATCGAGGATATCAGATCTTGCCTTTCTAAAGTGGCAGAAGAGAAGACCCAAAACCTTATCTCACTGAAGCGATAGAAGAGCATATTGAATTACATTGGAACAGATTGAAGCTATAAGGCATATCTCTGAATTTGCGGTGGATTGAACCAAAGCTACAAGATGCGATGGACTGGAAAGAGACTACCTGGATGAGAAGAGCACCAAAGAAGTCCATACTTAGCAAGACCGGGCAAAATTGGCCTTTCTTTATATCTTTGCTCTATTCTCGTTACACGATAATAAGCAAAGAGGGGCAGCTGTTGTAGGCCAATTTTAGCCCATTTACATCAAAACCCAATTTAGCCTTACCTAACCCACCAAAATTAAACCCAAAACCCAAAATCTTAACTACCCAAAGCCCAATTTACATCAAAACCCCAATAGCCCAAACCCTAAGCCCAAATCAAAATAAAAAAACCTAGCCCACAACTTAAACTTTTCTCAACTAGCCACACCTTTTCCACCACCAACTCCACTAGCCACACCTTTTCCACCACCAACTCCACTAGCCACTCATTTTCCACCACCAACTCCACTAGCCACACCTTCTCCACCACCAAATCCACTAGCCACACTTGCTCCATTACCTACTCCACTAACCACACTTGCTCCACCACCACTTGTACCTACAAATGAAGACATAAACAATAAAAAATATTTTGTAAATGGCTATATAAGCCTTCTCATATTTTGTAAAAGAGGGGGGATTTTTTTTTGGAGAGTTTTTGGGAGAGAAAGTTATTGTAAAGGATTTTTGGAGAGGTTTTTTTTAAAGTAATTAAGAAGAAGAGTTATTGTGAAGGCTAGTTTTTGGAGAAGCTAGTTTTTTTTTTAAGATTAATCAAAGATCAAAGCAAAAGAGGTTTCTTTGTCTATTCTCATTTTAAGTTCTTTGTTTACTTATTGTTTTCCTTTCAATCTTATTTTGTTTCTTTTATACGAAAGTAAAAAAAAATAAAAGGAGGAAGCTTACCCATTTTTACTGAAAAAGTTTTTTTTTGAGGTCCGGCTGCCGTGTACGGTGGCGCCGGTGGTGGTCCGGCGACCGGACGATGGCCGACCTTGTGGCCGAAAATCATCCACCCTCTCCCTCTCTCTCTTTTTTTGTTATTATTATATTTCTTAATATTATATTATATATATTCTTTTAATATATTAGGTATATTTTAAATTCTATATTACGTATATATATATTTTATACTATTTTATTTATATATCTTTAATATTATATTATATTATTTATATATATATATATTTCTACATGTTATCTTATGTATATATCTTAACTATATTATGTATATATTTTTAACACTATATTATGTACATATTTTTAATATTATCACGTATTTATTTTTATATATGTACATATTGATGTAGTATTATTAATAGTATTTTTTAAACATCGTTATTATTTCTAATATATATATTATGTACATCTTTTTTATTTCTATTTTATTTTTTACTTTTCAATATTAATTATTATTATTCTAATATTTTGATATTTTAATATTTAATATTTTATATATTTTATTATTCACATCATTGTTCGCATTTTTGACAATAATATTCTTGGATTTTTTTACTATCATTTTAAAAACTTTTTACATTTTAATTTTAAGAATAAGGCAATGTATCAATTTTAACATTAAGTCATCGATTTCATCGCTATGTTGGGTGAAATTAATCGGCTCGTGTTAAAAACAGGACGTCCTTCTAAAAAACAAAAAAAAACTTGCAACTTCTCATTTCCTTCAATCGGATCACACTTAAATGTCAAATTGAATTCGTATTTTTGAAAATCAAGACAACATGTGTTTAATAAGATACCAATTTTGGGCGTCGCGAGGGTGCTAATACCTTCCTCGCGCGTAACCGACTCCCGAACCCTAAATTTTCTCTGGATTTTAACGTAGACCTAAACTCAACCTTTTATTTGTTTTAATAAGAGATCTAATAGGTGTCCGATCACACCTAGGAAAAAGGATCGGTGGCGACTTCCTGTTTATTTCAAAAATCAAACGTCAAATTTCAAACTTTTTTTCAATAAATCGCCACAATTAGCGACCAAGCTAAGCTAAAATTTTTACGTCGCTACATTATAAATGAGACAATGTGATGAAACATGTAATTCTAGTACAATATGTAATTGACTTTCGATTTTCAATATTAAACATGTTAGTTCGCTAAGTTACAAGGCAAACAAATCAAAGAATGTTAAGAATATTATTTCATCCATATAAATACACAGTTACACATTTATGTTCAGAGAATACATGTGGTAACACCTCTTACCCTATTCGGTTGTCGGACCTGAGCTATAGGATGATACAACAGTTAACAGAGTAAAACACATACAATTCTGACTTTAAAATTCAATTCATATCGATTATTTCAAATAATTATGGAATTACCTCATAAGTACTCAATTAACATTAAAATTAATCATAAATCATATAATCATAGCTAATTCAATTCATAATCACCAAATACAACATTTCTCAGGCCTTATACAAGCTTACATATGTTCTAGTATCAACCTATAATTTATTTGGGACTAATTTGCAACATGTCCAAAATTTCAAAATAATTATATCATAAATAAATTCTTCAAATAATCAATCATGACTTAAACACTCAAATAATATGATATACAATTAGATTTGATCTTAATCGAGCTTACAAAAGCTCTTAAGTTGACTTGAGCACAAATAAAGACCAAATCGAAAACTTTTCAAAAAGTAGGGCAATTTTTCAAAATAGGGGTCACACATTTATGTGCCCATGCCGTGTAACAAAATGTGACCGTGTAGAATTAGAGTCACATGATCGTTTGTTCAGTTTGTGTAACTCACTAAAGTCGTGTGGATGAAATTGCAAAAATTCATCAAAAGTCACACTACCGTGTAACAAATTGAGACTGTGCAAAAAACTAAATGATCAAATCTAAAATAGTCACATGAGCATGTAGCCAGCCCGTGTGACAATCGAGAACTATGTTTTTCTAATTCTTCCTATTTACTAGTGAGTACACGATCTTATCACTTGCTTGTGTGTGACACATGACCGTATGGTGCAAGAAAAAGGCCATTTGGTACATAATTCAATTTTAATCTAAAAATGACAACTTCAAAACACAATTTGGCCAATGGTAAACATGTTCAAAACAATCCAAAAACAATCCATATCAACCTCTAATCATCCAACCAATATGCCTCAATGGCACCATCACAACAAGATCTTAGGAACTTTCAAACCATTCATCCAATTTAAACATGCATATAAACCTATGTTAAAATTCACATATTGTGCCAAGCTAGCCAATTCTCACCTCATTAACCTCACCTTTACACATACCAAACTTGACCATTTAGGTATTAAAATAGTAACTACCAACTAGCTTACATACTTTAAATTTTATATCTAAGCATCAGTAAAACCCATCTCTTTCTTGATTCAAAAACATGAACATTTCAATTAAGCATACACATAATTTTCAAGTCTTATAGGCACACCATATAAACTTTCATTAGACAAGCATTGACCAAGTTACTTTCGTACTAGTATGCCGCTAGGGAGAGCTCAGTCACAATACTATAGTGGAATGAATTCATGACTGAATGAGTTTATAATTAATAGGCAAAAAATTTGAACTTAATTACAAATCATTTGAGCTTTAATCGCATATATCGAATCGGTCCTTCTAGTACCTCGTTGAAACTAGAAATGATTTTCATGTTGAATCAAATAAACATAAATGGATAAAAATGGTGAAAATGTAAAAATGATAAACATTTGGAAATGATTATGGTTTCCTCCAAAATAAAAATAAAAATGGAGAAATAAAATCATTTGGAAATGAATATGGTTTTCTCTAAAATGAAAATGAAAATGAAAAATGAAAATGACCTAGAAATGAATTTATGTTTTCTAAATTAAATGAAGTTCAAAAATGGAAATAAATTATTTGGTCATGGTGAACTGTTGAATGTACAAATATTAAATATATTTTCTCATAGATTCTTTTACGGTAAAGTCATCATGATTTTAATGGAATTAGTATTGGGTTGAGAAGATTATTTAAAAGGAAAAAATATTAAAATGTTTATTTTGGAAAGTAGAAAAATAAATATCGAGTTGGATCGAATTATAAAATACTAGGTTAAAAGTTCGGGAAGTACTTGTAATTGGACCTGATATGGGAGTGGCCCAAAAGCCCCTATTGTAAAAGGGTGGGACAACAAACCTTAGTATTATTAACTGGAGTTGCTGTCCCATATACTCCTAGTTAGACTAGGAGTTTGTTTTTCTAGTTGACATAAACTTCTACAATTTAATAAGGGTTCTACTTCTTCTCCCTATAAAAAGATGACACCAGTAGGGCTAAAAACACAACTTTCAAATATTTTTACTCTGCCTAAAAATAGAGAGAATTTATTCTCAACTATTGAATATATTTTTCAGAATAACAATCTATCGATTTTTATTCAGAAGAGATTTTCATTTTTACACTTAAAAGAAAACTACTTTTGGTTCTAAGTTTGATTCGAATAGTTTGAGCCCACACTCAAAGTAGTTCATGGCACAAGAATAGTGGAGAAGATCATTTGGTTGAAAGTTGGGAACGATAAAGATTCTTTTATCCAAAAACATAAGTGTAAATTTGATCTAGGTTTTATTGATATATATATCACAAATTTAGTCGATTTTCAAAATTTTTATTTTTTGCTGTGCAAGAAAATTGTTTTCGAACTAGATTTTTTCCAGCAAGCACTTCAACTAGCACTAAATGTTTCCACCTCAAATAATGTAACATTTTGAAACACCTTGGTCTACTATGTCCAGGTTTATTAAAAAAATGACAAACTATTCTATAACGAGTAGGTATCTTTTTTATTAATCTTAATCACTACAACCTTTGTTGAGCATTCACCAACTTCACTTTGCTTAGATGTTTTCACAAATATAGTTGGACTCTCCATAACAACTTTTCTTTTGTTGACAAATCCTAGTCCACCTCTTCTAGGTTATTTTTTCTTTCAAAAGAAAGTATTTCATCTAGCTTGATTCTACCAACATTGAACTTCTCAAGTAACAATTTTGCTTTAGCTAACTTTTTGTATTAACAGGATTCTTTAATTCCTCTATCAACAAAGACTTCTTAGCCTCAACCTACTCAATCAACTTCTTGTTTTTCTTCTTTCAGTTAAGCATTCTTTTATGAAAAATGAATGTTCAACTCACACACTTGTTCCAATTTATTTAGCATGGTCTTGTATATGTTTAGACACTCTCCATCAGAGCCTCCATCAAAATCATCATCTATCCCATCCTCAAAACCAAAAACCACACTTGAGGTAAAGGCTATAAAGTTATTCACTTGATCCTCATTAAACTTAAAATTGTTAGAGGTCTCTTCATCATTCTGCAGAACACACAATACCTTTTTTCTTCTTGTGAGTGTTAGCACACCCAGCCTGAATATATCCGTAGCTAAGACATTCATGACACCGGATGCTTTTCTTTTTTTCTTTCTCAGTCTCTTCTTTGACAAAAACACCTTTTCTCTTGTTTTTTGGAGTGTTCTTTGATGTCTCAAACTTATTAAACCTCTTGACTTGTTTATTTAAGGCTTTATTGAAGTTCTGAGTAAGTAGTGCAATCTGCTCTTGAAACTTTTCTATGGCAGAGGCATTGAGAACTAGCACTTCATTAGAAACTTGAAGTGTAATACTTATTTCTTCCTTTGAGTTAAACCTCTTGGATTTATCCAAGTTTAGCTCAAAGGTTTGTTAGGACCCTATCAACTCATCAATTTTCAAGCTCTCTAGATCGTTGGCCTATTCAATGGAAATCGCCTTAATTAAAAACCTTTCAAGTAGTGACCTTGAACCTTTCTTACCAGTTTAGAGTTGGAGTACTCTTCATCAAGGACAAATGCTTGATTAGATAGGTCATACAATTTAGCATAAAACTCACAAATTGTCTCAAAATCTTGCATTCTTAAAGTCTCCAATTTGGTGGTTAATATCTGCATCTTAGATTACTTCACAATATTAGTTCCCTCAAGGGCAGTTTGAAGGATTTTCCAAGCTTCTTTTTCCATAGTGCACTTGGATATACATTTGAAATCTTGTATATTGATACCACAAAATATGACATATAGGACCTTAGAGTTTGCATTTGTAGCTTTCTCTTATTCAATAGTCCATTTCACCTCAGCCTGAGGAACCTTTCCAGCATATGAATCAATAGTAGGAGCTTGTTAGCCAGTGAGAACATAATGCCATGACCTCTCATCAATAGACTTAATATAGGTTTTTATTTTATCCTTCCATTAAGGGTAAACCTTCCATAGTTAGAAAAAAGAAACACTAGGATTCTCCACTAAATATGTTAATTGTATGCTTTGATACCAATTGTTTCTACCTTAATTTTCTTGTTCACTTAAAATGAAAATTGCAATAGAAGTGCTTAGACTGCAGTGGCCACTATAGTTTGGTACTGTAAAAACTTTGCAAATAGAAAATCAAATAACACATGATTTTTCTATGCAATTTGATTTCCCTATGTTTGCAAATCCTAGCTCAGTGAGTAATTTTACTATCTTTAATCACAAATACAACAAGTGAATTACACTCTATCATTCCCCAAGTATAGAGACTTCACATTTATAAATAAATATTAAAACACTCAACTTTAAATTCTTTTGCTAAGAACTTGGGTAGTAAGCACTAAATAATGTTTATGTTTTCAAACCCAAAACATTAAAGTTAAGTTGAAAATGTGTTTTTTTTGGATTGAAATGAAAAACTACAAAATCGAGTGGGTCCTAGTGAAAATAAGAGGAAATTGGCAGGCTGATTTTCGTAAGGTTGGATTTTAACCCTAGTCCGGTTGGTTATGAACTAGAAATGTGCTAGTGGGAGACATGATGATTATGGATTTGTACACTTGGCTATGAAATTGAGATCAATGAAGGATATAAGGGAGCATATTCTATAAGGGAGAGATGTTACTCTTTGGTATGTTCCTTTTCTTTCTCTGTTCTTTTTTCACCATCTTAACTGATAATTTATCAACCTAGTAAGCTTCTTAATCTTTCTATATGCACAGATTTAAGGAAAGGGAAGAAAGTTAAAGATGTTAGTAACTATCGAATCTATTTTATTTTGGGTTTGGATTATGAATAGTTGCTTGAATGGTTTCTACATGCAAGTAAAATATGATTCTTTTGATGATTGGAGAGTTTGAATTTTTTTTTTGTTGTTTTGAATAATGGGGCTCATGAAGTAAGAGAAAAAGCTTAGGGGATGGATTTGGTGTCAAATTCCAGGTGAGTTTCAGAACTCAACTAGTAAATGGATGCTTTTGTTTAGTTTCATGAGTAGAATATGTTTACTTTATTGTTATGTGAATGATGAATTATACTAAGGCTGAACTATAAGTATGTTACGGTGAAGTAATGATGTAGGGTAATAGAAAATAGTGTGGTAGGTAAATATACAAATATTGTAAGCTAATTATGTTGAGTAAACAAATTGCTTGGTGTAATTCATTAAAATGTTATGATTGGTTTGTGGTAAATATGATTATGATATATCAATCAAATGATTGGAGTGTTATATGTTGTATGATTCATAGTCCTTATTGGCAGAATGTGTGTATGATATGTATTCTATTTATGTGTCTTTGAAGAGGTTCTGATGGTCATACATGGGATTGCATATACATTATTTTAGCTTTGAGGGATGTTCAGTTGGACTAACCTAGGAAAGGAGATTCAATGATACAGAGAATGGTGCACACCAGTATGAAAGCTCTTATGTAGGACGTATGAGAGCCCTTTGTGTAGTACATATGATAGCCCCTTAATAGGACTATTGGAAGTCCATGGCCATGAAATTACTGTGAATATAGAATTCAATCAGGACGATCTTATGTGGAAGTGCGTCAAGACTATTTTGTTTGGAAAGTTCATTAGAACTATATTTTGTGGAAGTTTATGAGGACTATCTAATATGGGGAAAGTCCGTTAGGACTATCGTTGTGAGAAAAGTTTGCCAAAACTATCTTGTAAATATGATTCCACATTATGTCCATTGGTGAGAGTCCGGAAAAAGGGTGATCTTGTAACACCCTACACTCGGCCTAGAAGTCTAGTCCAAGTTTAGAGAGTTACATTGACAATACTCACATACCATACAAGTAGCATAATAATACTAAACCATGTTTCATATAATATTCATCATCATAAATATTAGTTATTTAGTTAGTATATAATCTCCCAAAGTTCTACTATCATAAATTACTGAAAATCCTAACATAACACTTGAAAGAAAGGTAAAAGCTTGTCCGAGCTCCCTTGGCACTAACCTGTTCAAGACTAAAAACCACCTGAAATCCAATTAATAACAAATATGAGTTGTGAACTAAGTGCGTAATTTTTTTTCAATTAATGCTTACTTATAGAATATTTCCAGATTCAAAGATTTACTTCGATACAGACGAAATGTTTAATTCAAATTCAGAGCAAATTTGTTACATATATATATATATATATGCAAATTCAATTCCAAATACAGTACAGATCAGATTCAGATGCAATATTCCTAACCCCTATTCACTACACACCATTTTCGGCCATCCCAACACACCGTTAAGAACATTCAATGCCCAACCAACCCTACACACCTTAGAATGTCCGCTTGACACTTTACAGATAAGCAGCTTAGTTGCTAGACTAGATTGCGACAAAGCACCAGAATCAGATTTATATATATTGTGGCATAACCATTAATTCAAAATAGATTACTTCTTTCTTCACAATATCCCAACCCATGCAAATGTAGAGCACAAGTAGCCATATTAAGTATTTGGTCATTCTATTTTATTCCACATCAGATAAGACAGTTTAATTTTAGAACAAGTGTCATAGTAGATATATAACTATGTTATTCACACATCAGTCTTAGAATATCAGATAGCTCTCACACGACCAAATTCAACCATTTATACAATGAGGAAGTAAGTAACAGTGTTAAACAATATTCACGGCCTAAAAAAAAGGTTTCGGGCCTCCATAACATGGTAGGCAGCCTGGTCACACGCCCATGTGCCTTGCCCATGTGGTTTTAAAGTATAAATAATGAGTTATATGTTTTAGACACACGTCCGTGTCCCTGCCCGTGTGACTTATACGGCCTGGGTACATGCCCGTGTCCCTAGCCATGTGGTTTTGTACCACAAACAATAAGTTGTTCGCCCAGACACACGCCCGTGTACGTTACTCGTGCGAACTTTGCACTAATATGGCCACACGCGGCCAAGATACACAGCCATGTACCTTGCCCATGTATCCCTAAATTGATGAACAATGAGTTACACGGCCTAGACACAAGCTCGTGTCCCTGGCTATGTGACTCATATGGCCTGGGAACACGCTCGTGTCCCTAGCCGTGTGGTTTTGTACCACAAATAATGAGTTACACGCCCAGACACACACGCCCATGTCTGTTGCCCCTCGAACTCTGCACTAATATTGCCACACACGGCCTAGACACATGGCCGTATGCCTTGCCTATATGGCCCCAAATTGATGAACAATGAGTTACATGGCCAACCACAAGGCCGTGTGCCAGTATGCCTGGTCGTGTGGTGTTGACAGCCACTATATTCGGCGATCAAAACTTGCAAAAATTAAGGTTTTCGGTACGCACTTGAAGAGATTTTGAGGAAACAATAACGTAAAAGATCATCTAAGCCTAAAACAATCATTCAATAACACAATTGAGCCATTTAATCAATAGAATTTCTCGATTACTCACTTAAGCCTATGTCAAAAATTTCAACACGAACCCTTCAACCGATCCAAACTTACTGAAACTTCAGTAACAATCACAGAGATTACCTTGCTGCTATTCCCTATTGTTAATATTCTCGCCTGCTAGGTAAACAATGATCGTTATCAGAGATTCTCGTAACATACAAAAATACCCGATTCCAAGCACTTTATGAATCGAAGAAAAATCGCGGAGACGCTCACATTGACAATTATTTACCCGATAGCCTTCTGACCAGTGACTAACAACAAAATTTTTGTTAATCCTGTATTCCCCCACGACTCTGATTAGTAAAATAAATAAAGAGAAAAATAAGATAGAAACGACAAAGAAGAAAGAAATAAAAAAATAAAGAAAAAGGAACTATCGTTAATTAATTTCCAAACTTCCAAGCAGATTTCTAGCATTTGAAAAAAAATTCCTTATTGGAAACCTTTAGGACTCAAACACGGGACCTAACAGAATACAGACAGCTACTTAGCCGGTGAACCAGTATGCTCATTCTTGGCACAGTTTCACACTACATTGAACTTAACTGGGTAACGCGTTACTATGGGTTGATTTCAAAAACAACAAAACTTTTAACGATGTAACTCGAACCCAAGACCTTAAACGCAAAAGTAGAACACAAAACCAGATATACAGAATTTTAATTATTGCAAACTCTCACATTTAAATTCTTAAAATTTTGGGGTGTTACAGATCTATTATTATGAGAAGGCCATTGTGCCTGTGCTAGCAAATAAAGAGAGGCGGATAAAAGTCATGACGGTTTACCGATTTTTTCTTATAGTTTTGTATCTACAATAGTTATGGAATTCTGTTGATGAGAGTTTGTGGGTTAGTTTGGGGATTTTAATCAATTTTATAAGTCCACTAAAAATGAGTCCACTTACTACTAACACATTCTAAGCTCGAGCCTACTGTATAGGAAAAATTGTATGGAAGTCATATTATATATATGACAATCCGCCAAGTTCTGTTGTGAACGATATAAAAGTTTTCTCCTATACCTCTGAATGAAGAAATTTTCTCTTATATCTCTGAATGAAACTGTTTATCTAAGTAAGTTGTGTTCGAGATACTGCGAGAGCTATTTGTTTATGCAAAACCACATATGAAAGATATGGTAGTTCACTACAACTGTCTCATATGTATGATTTCGCTAATAGGGGATTCGCTGTTAAGAATCTGCCTACAAGTTATCTATTTTAAAGGATAACCTCTAGGAGTGGAATATTTGGGATGAGATGTACCTTTTGATCCATTTACTTGATTGGGATGAGAAGACTCTCTAGATTAAACTGTAATGGCGTTTTCCTTATAGATCCAAAAGGGTCATAATACAGGTCTGAGCTCGGTAAAATAAACCACTATTAACAGTCCTCAATAGGGACTATTTGCCAAGAATGATCTTATGTGAGTATTTGTAGTCATTGGTGTAAGGCGTGTTTATGGGTATTGTTTATGGATTATCTTTTACAATTTGTAAGTAGGAATCCGCAAGGATTTCCCTCTCGAAGAGATAAATGCATAAGGACCATGAAGGCAATAAATAAAAATGGAATTGGTAAGGTAAAATCGTTAAGGAATCCTCTACTGTGATAAGAAAGATGACGTACTATCTTAATACGAGCAAAACCATCGTGAAGTCTAAGACACAAAGTGTAATCGCATTAGCATCGTGTTAGTAAGGTATGAAGACTCATTAAGTTCTTTGGAACTTACTTCTGTTATTATGCATTGCATGTAAATAGGGGATTTTGGAAGTTCGAGAAAGGACCAGACTAGAGTTCGCCGTACATCAAAAAATTTGTCTCTTAGTTGTAAATTTCATACAGCGGGGCGACCTAGAGGCAAAGTCTCGCGGTGTTGTAACTAAAAATTAAATGGTCAGAGTACAAATTTTTAATACAAAGTGATTTTTTAAACATGTTAAAGAGTAATTGGTGAAATTGTTGTATATTAAATTAAAGTTTTATCATCTATATAGATTCTTGAAAGTTTTTGAATTTACTTAGTAGCGGTATTAAATATATTTTTATCTTTATTCTTTTATTATGGCTGATAAACGTGATTGAAAGTATAAGTTAAATTTTAAATTGGAATGTAGCATCCTATAGTCCGGACCTAATGATCGGGTCAGGTATGGGTGTTACAGTGTTTACAATTTAGTTTGCACTCTCTCACAAAAAGAATTCCTTAGTGAACAAATTAGAATGCACTCAAATAATCTGTCATACAAAACCTAGATAAGTCTCAAAGCATATATTAATTTCATCTTGTTAATATAAGATCTGGTTGAATACAAGGTAACTCTTTCAAAGTAGCAATTACATCATTAACAACCAAAATACAATCAATCGAAGATATGGTCTCCAAAACATCAACTCTCAATCAATCCTCCACGTTCCAAGAGTTGAATTGATTCACTCATATCCAATCCAATCTTCAATAGCAAAGGATTGATTTCTATAGATGAACCATGTTATTTTCAATATAACAATACATTAACAGGTCTAAAATTTTTTTCATTAAATTGCCAATCCAAATAAGACAAATAATCAAACTACCTCAATGGTGGTAGTCTATAATTGGAACTACTGAATACCATTCAACAACAATCGGTTTATCTTACCTCAGCAATATATATCATATTTATATTTATACCATTTTAATAGTGTTAATCAACACAATTTAATATACTTTTTACTTATAAAAATCATAAGAGATAGTTGATATTCCAAATATCAAAATTTAAAATTTTCTATTCTAATTTTCCTGTTTTCTAAATAATAAAGTCGGATCATGTGATTATTATGAGCATATAAAAATTGTTAGTTATATTGCAAAAAAATCTACTCTTAATGTCTTATTCAAAACAGACAGTAGCAATTATCCGAAAATTCCTCCGTGTATGAAAAGGGGAAATGAAATGACAAATATGGATTTGGTGAACGAGTTCCTCCGATAACACGTCACTTTCATTATTAGCTCAGACGAAATTGAAAGTAAGAGATTCATACTCACACTTTGGAGAGTGTGCCTCACGTTTGTCATCAAGAAATTATTATCCTGATTGCTACATCAATCTCAATGAACAGTAATTAGTGTACTTTTGAAGCTTGCTTTACTTATATTTTATGATTTAGAATGTGTATTTATAAAGAGAGAAGTGGTCATAAGTTTTAGCGTGAGTAACAGCTGACGAAACAACAAAAATGTAAAAAAATTATTTACGTAATTTAACCTATGATTGTGCAACTTCACTCACAAATGAATCTATTATAATTTTTTATTTACAAGTAATGACTTATTTTATTCTCACCTTAATATATTTAGAATGAATTCACCCTCCAAATTCACCTTGCTAATTGCAACTAAAAAAAGTAAACACTTAAAAAGGTGTCAAACAAAATTAATTTATCAGTTCCTCAATATACTTAATAATATCTCACTAAGATCCCACAAGATTGCCTTCTATATACAAACTTCAATACATAGTTGTAGAAGCTTGGAAATACTCCATCTAGCATGGGATTATGACTTTATCCAAGTAAATTCAATTCGTTGATCTTCAAAAATTATGTGAATTATCATTATCTTCATCAACAATCGTTTCAGTTGGACTCAATCTCTTCATACATCAACTAAAAATAATAAACAGGTAAACAATACCAAAAAATAATAAAATTTTTAATATTAAAATTTATTGGGATAATGCCATATTTGGTATCTGTATTTTCCTAACATGTCTAATGTGGTACTTGTATTTTGAAAATATACAATGTGGCACCTAAACTACCAATATGTATTTTATTATGGTACTTGGTGTTAGCACCATTAGTAAATTGCTAAACCAGCCAATAAAAATTTGTCATATAATTTTTTTTTCCAAATCATCAAGTCCACATAAATAATACAAAATCATGTGAAAAACTAAATAAAACAAAAAGATTAAATTAAATAAAAAACAAATAACTAAACATGTGGTTAATAAAAAAAAAGTAAATACTAAGTTTACATAAGCAAAAACGTCATCTTCTCCAAAGAGATTTTCATTTGAAATAATACTTTTAATTGATTTTAAATGATATTTTTTTAATTATCTAGGTGCTTTCATGTAAGATTAGTATTTACTTTTTCGTTATTAGACAAATGTTTATAGGGGCACAACCAGGAATTTTTTTTATGGGGTGAAATTAAATTGTAATTTTTACGATAGAAAAATATAATTTTACCATTTTAATAGATTATATCTTTATAATTTTTAAAATATTAAATCAAATTTCTATATTTTTAGAGGGGCCAAAGTGTAATTTTATCTTTATTAATTTAAAAGTTTAAAAAATTTAAAGGGGCCATATGAAAAAAAATTATTTTAGGGGGGCTGGGGCCCTGCCAACCCCCCAGTTTCGCTTAATTATTTGCTTTTTAATTTAAATTTTCACATAATGTTATATTATTCATGTGAACAAGATAATTTGAAGAAAAATAATTTACATGTCAAATTTCCATTGGTTGATTAGCAATTCACACACAGTGATAACATCAGGTATCATAATAACATGCAAGCAAGTTGTTTGGTTAAAACTAAAATTACATCCTTATTAAATTGTACTTTCTTTTGAGTTACAGTTTTTCATGTATTTCAAAAACACGGAATCAAAATGTTTGAACTAATAAAATATTATTTATTGTTTATTATATTACTACGTTAATATTATAACTGTATTACTAATTTAATGTTTGAACTAAAGTTGTTTAATATCAAATAAATTAAATTTTAGATTGCAATCAAGTCAATTGGTTTTTAACAGCCCAGGTTGTTTTCTATTATTACTGTATAGTGTGGATTATACATGAGGGCTAGCAATTGATGCTCAGTGATATGTAGATTACAGATGAAGGCATTGCTTTCTCTGTTCATTTCTAATCATCTAAAATTTGGGTTGCTTTCAAGTTTCAGCTATATGCATAAATGTTGTTAGAAAAGATGCAATGAAAGTATACATTTTGTAATTGTCTGGAAGCTTAAAGCTATTTGCTTAATTTCTTTCTGCAAAAAACCAAAAAAACAACTTATTATTATATATAAATTTGTTTAATTATTGGTTTTTGAATAAATGTGTTTAATTATTTGTATATTAATTATCGGATGCTTTATTTAGAAAGAATTAGTTCTCGACTTAACCTTTTTGGTTACCTGTTTTTTTTTTTGTTAGAAAAGAAAGTGGAGCTATTTCATTGGTCAAAATTACCCATCTTTTTGTTTCCTAACATTGGTTAAAAACAAGGCAAAAAAAACATAAATTTGACATATTTTAGGTACTAGCGTTAAAAAATAAGTATATTGTAGGGGCTAAATCGTAAATTAAACCCTTTGGAAAAGCACACAGGGTATGGATTTCTTTGAAGAGACATCCTTAGCTTAAGGGAGATGTTTTGTCCCCATATTCTCAAGAAGAGTATTCTCACCAATTAAGAGTTTTTATACCAACAACAAATAGTTGGAACAACAAATAGTTGGAAAAAGTGGAAGTGGACTTTTTTTCAAGCATTTAAATTAAATTCAAATTTTAAAGTCTGACATTATTGAGAGGGTTTTACTTGAATACTACTCTCATTCCAATAAGATTAGGCTCAGTCCTTAAAATGTATAAGAACACTTGTGATTATACCAAAAAGAGAGTTTTAAGTCAAATTCAATATAATATATGGGATATTTAAGAATAAAATCATTTGTTATTTATAAATACTAGTTTCTTACTCATGCAATGCTCGAGTTGCTTAACATCCCTCACCTATACCAACATTTGCCGACTAAATTACTAAAAAATGTCTTTTTCTAAAAAAAATACCGAATTTGGCCATTTTTTTCAAAAATTATGGAACTAGGCCGATTTTACAAAGACGGTTCTAGCGTTTTTAGGTGATTTGCAAAAAAATGCTTCTTGCCAGAAGCATTTTTCAGCTGATTTGCATGAAAACGCTTTCGGTTGGAAGCGCTTTCTGCCACATCAACATTAAAAGTGGCAGCACCAATATATATATTTTATTTTTTGGTGCTACCTATTAATGTGGAAATAAAATTTACAAAAGGTCATCTATTTATAATTATAAAATATTATGTGTCACTATATGTGTAAGTTTGTCTTTTTTTTTCTTTTATATAATGATAATATTTGTATAAGAGTTTATAATGTTTTATTTTGTTAGAGTTTAATTTCATACAAAGTTTTGCCTTTAATTTTTAAAAATTCAGTGTAGCCTTTAATCTTATGTTGTTAGTTGAAAGAGTAAACAATCCCACATTATCTAGAAACAAGTTGCAAATGGATTATAGGTCTATATATACCCATATCCCACATTGCTTAAGAAAACAAGAGAAATGAGACTTGGGGTCTATATAAAAACCTATTTTGTAAGTTATATTTCCACGTGGCATTAGAAAAAAAAAGAATATTGGTGTTGCCACTTTTACATCATGTTTGGTTGGATGGAATTGCTATTCCATTCCTGCCTTATTCCGCGCGCTACAGTGATTCATATGTTTGGTTCACCGTTTAGGTGATTCTGCAGCTTAGCTATTACAACCACATTCCCTCACGTCCTGTAATAGCTATTCAGCGGTGAGGGCTCTGAATTGCTATTCAACACACACGCCGAATACACTTTCAGATTTTGGGACCAAAATAGCCTGCTTTCTTCTCCCAAAAAATCTGCTCCAGATTTCTTCCAATCTTTTTCCTCAAATCAAGCATCCATCCATCCACCCTTCATCTTCATCTCCTCAAAGGTACATTTTCTTTTTTTAATTCAAGCTCCGATTCTATTTTTCCTTCCTCATAACTGCTCTAGATTTCTTGTTTGCGTTTCAAAGTTGAAACCATTGTTTAGATTTCTTGTCTCCGATTCTAATTCTTCTTTTGCGGTAGAATTTCAGATCCCTTGGAAGAAGGTTTCAAGCTTCACCCCATTGCTAGTAGAGGGCAGGTATTATTTCAAATTAATGACAGCCAGTGTCTGCTTGACTGAAGTGCTACACATTCTGTCTATTCTCCTGAGTTGATAAGTTTGCTTTGTTTGCCAGTTGTTATTAATTCTGTTTATGATGGGTCACCAGTGTGATTTAGTTTGTGACACCCCTAATCTGACCCTAGTCGAAATGTGGTTTCGGGACCACGAAACCGAGTTTTATAAATAATTGAAAGTTATATTCTATGTTCATGAGGTGAGTAAATGCATGTGTAAAAAAATTTCAAGCATTTATTTTGCCATTTGTATGTGAAATTTTGAAACGGGACTTATGTGAAACATTGGTAAAATAGGTTAGGTAAATATATAAAGTGATCTAATAGAGCATGTATTCAAAAATGTGGACTTGCATGTCAATTAGACCATTTTTTAATGCAAATGGCCGGCCAACACATGCATGTAACAATGTGTTCTCTTGTCTCCATTTTTAATTGGTGGGAATTAAGGTATGATTTCATATGTTTTTCTTTGGATTTTGAGAAATTTAAATTGGTTTTAAAGCTCCTAAAATGACCCATGTATGTGATTTTGTGTTTGTGATGCATGAAGCATTCGGTCATGAGCTCAATGGGTTACATTGTGTATGTTTTGATAATTTGTAAGGAGAAATGTGACAGTCCTAATTCGACCCTAGTCAGAATGTGGTTTCGGGGCCACAAAACCGAGTCCCAAAATTTATTTAAAATTTGGTTGCGTATCCTCTATGTATATTAGTGCATGTGTGAAAATTTGATGTTTTAATTTAGACTTATGAAGGTGAATTTCATGTGATTGACTTAGTTGAGAACCTAAGAAAATATGATAGGGGAATATGTAAGGATCAAATGATAACAAAGTGAGGAAACTTGGGTTTGCATGTCAAATCACCCAAACCTCAAGTAGTGGCCGGCCAAGCAAGGATGGTTCTTCCATTAAGTTGAATTTTTAATGATGCTTTTATTAGTAAATGATTAAAATAGATCAACAAAAAAAAGAAAGGGGAATAAAATAAGAAAGCAAGAGAAAGTCTTCATCTTCTTTCTTTCCTTGAAGTGCCGTGAGCTAGAGAAGGAGGGGAGAAATGTTCTAAGACATTCGGCCATCATAAGGGAAGATTAAGGTAGGATTCATGTTAGTTTTGTTAAATTTTTGTGAAAATCTAGCTAGTAGCCAATGTCTTATCATGTCCCATATGTTAATTTTCTACCTAAATAAGTAATTAAATGGCATACGGTTAGGGAGAGGTAAATGCTAAGAGTATGGTGCTTTTGATGTTGTGAAGGGAAATAATAGGAAGGTGAAAGAAGATTTAGGTAGAAATGTAGTTATATGTGGATTTATATGATGTTACAAATAGATGTGAAGCTATGCTAGATTAGAAGAAAAAAATTCGGCGAAGTGTTCATGGGAGGAAACTATGTGTTTGAAAGAATAAAAATGATACTATAATTGATAGTATAGGTATTCGGCCATTTAATCAAGTGTATAGGTGATGTTAGATCTAATTTTAGCACATTCGGCTATATAAGTATGCCCATTTGTGATATTACCTTTGATTGTATAAAATCGACTAAAATGGGTAGTTAGTAAGGGTGGTTACCTAATATACAAATATGTATATGTGTATGTGTAATTGGATTATTGATAGTAATGATATTACATGGTTATTAGCCGAATGACCCAAAAGCATAAGGTAGAAAGCTCAAGAGGTTGAAGGAGGGGAATCAAGCAAGGGCAAAGCAAAGAACATCGAGTAGCCGAGTTGGAACCGTTTTACCCAACACAAAGTAAGTTCTTAAGTATTTGAGTTTGATTCCTTTGTAAGTTTTAAGCGATTAAATGTTGAGTAAATTCAATCATAATAGGACATAATGAGTTGATTTAATAAGATATGATGTGGCCATGATATGTTTTAAACTCAAATGGTAAGTTCATAAGTGTTTGGACTTGGAAATTTAAGAGCAAATTGTAATAATTTGCTTAGGACAGTAGCAGTAACGTGGTTTTAGAAAACCACCATAAATTGTTGGTGTGGAATTATAGGCTGAATAAAATATTTAATCAAAGCTTAATTAGTCTAGTTTCTTGTAAAAGAGACCGTGTGAGCAAAGAAATTTTCTATAAAGAGATATTTAAAGTTGTGTGAGACAGTGTCGGAATGACTCCGAAATCCCTTGTTCTGTTTTTAGAAAATCATTATAATTTGTACAAAAATGGTTATAAGATACAATTTATATGCTTAGACTCCTTAATGAGTCTAGTTTCAAATGAAATCAAATAGAACATATTTTGAATTCTGTACAATGAGAAATTTGATTCGTAGTGAAGATTGGTCAGTTTAGTCAAATAGTGAAATAGGGGAAACTTTAAGAAAAATCTGGTATTGATTGGCCAAACCTAAAATTCTGAAAATTTTATGGATGGAAGATATATGAGTCTATATTCAGGGAAAATTAACGGCAATTGATTTTGAGTTTTGTAGCTCCAGTTATAAATAATTTAGTGACTATTGCTCAGGAAAACAGCTTGTAGTGAATATGTGAAATTGTTGAAAACATTGATGAAACTATTTGAGTTGTTTATAAGCTATTGCTGAAATTGATGCACAAGATAAATATATGTATATGTGGTAAAACCGAATGGCTAATGTGAAATATGTATGAGATAGGTATATGTGGTAAAGCCGAATGGCTAATGTGAAATATGTATGAGATAGGTATATGTGGTAAAGCCGAATGGCTAATGTGAAATATGTATGCGATATGTATATGTGGTAAAGCCGAATGACTAATGTGAAATATGTATGAGATATGTATATGTGGTAAAGCCGAATGGCTAATGTGAAATATGTATGAGATATGTATATCTTATAAAGCCGAATGGCTAATGTGAAATATATATGAGATATGTATATGTGGTAAAGCCGAATGGCTAGTGTGAAATATGTATGAGATACGTATATGTGGTAAAGCCGAAGGGCTAGTGTGAAATATGTAGGAGACGTGTGTATATTGTGGCCGAATGACCAAATGTGAAAGGTGTGTATTATTAGATATTTGATTAGGCAAATGAATTACAAATATGACAGTCGATGTGAATGTTGTAACATGTGATTAAATGTACATGAAACTTGGAAATATATTCCGGGTAAGACCCGATGATTACGTGTGGAGATTATGTCCGGGTAAGACCCGATGACTACGTGTGGAGATTTTGTCCGGGTAAGACCAGATAACTTCGTGTGGAGATTTCATCTGAGCTAAAGGTCTCACCGATAATCCGAGTAGAGGTTAAAGCTATAAGACTTCGTAATAAGAATTGCTTATAAATATATTCAATGCGAAAGGTTAAACAGGTATGTACTCCAAGTTTATATGTGAGTTTGATTTGAACTAAATCATAAGGTAGTTATGTAATGCATACGTGAGCAATCTATGAGACTATTCCTATGATTACGTGACATCGGATCAGTGTGAGAGGTTATGTGAAATTATGCAGCATATCTATGTCACATGAGCTCACTTTTATGTGAAAGTTTATCTGCCTATTGTATATGATGAGATGTGCATATTCGGTAAAGGGATGGTATGCCCGAAGGAAGAGTGAAATAAAAATACGAACAACTATGTTATAATTTGATTGTTATCTGTTGACACTGCTTAAAACTTACTAAGCATTGTAATGCTTACTCCGTTTACTTTGTTTTCTCTGTTTTATAGATCTCACTTCGAAGCTACAGGCTCGAGGATCGTCAGCAACTAGTCACACTATCACTATCCACTGCTTGTTACTGTTATGTTTTGAGTTATTTTATGGCATGTAAAGAATAGACCAGTGGCCGAAGAATATTTTGGTTAATGTATATAAGCCATGCGAAAATGTCATCTTTTGAATGTGTACTTATAGAAGTTCAAATTGTATCCCTGACTGTCTTTAGTATTTATCTAAAGGAATGTTCAAAAAATAAAAAAAAAAAGAAAAATTCAAAATTTTTACTGTTCTGATATGAGTTTCAAGTCCGGTAATACCCCTTTACCTATTCCGGCGACGGATACGGGATAGGGGTGTTACATAGTTTCCTTTAAATTCTGAAGCGAAATTGGTTTTACATGTGTATGTGCTAGTGGTATTTGTTGTCTCACTGTTTTAGTCTTTGTTTGGTTTAAAATATGAGACCCTCTGGTTTAGTTCAGTCATTTCACATGCTTTGTTTGAACTATTATCACATTTTGATTCATTTCTTAATTTTAGCTTTCTTATTGTATAAGTTCTTTGATTGCTTTGAAACTGTTGTTATCTTGGCGTAATGAATTCTTTGTGAAATAATGTGCAACTTTAAATGCAAATAAGAAATTATAGCTTTTCTTATGATGGAAAAAAAATCTTTTTGTTTCACATCTGACAGAGGGACAGTCCTCCTGCTTTGGTTTTAGTATATATGTGATATTGGCCTATCATTCCTTGTTCCTGCTGAGATATTGGTTATTCTGTTGAGAATCAATTAATGGTGCAATCCTTTTTCACAGATAATGGGTTGAGATCCCCTTCTCAAACTAATAGCTGTTGACTGGTTCAAAGTTGATATAGCCACAGATAAAATTGCATTGTATCCAAGGTCCCTAGTTTCAGGTATTATATTAGGGTTTGTATTTTGCTCCCCTTTCTTTGCAACTGTGTTTTAACATTGTGTGAAATTGATTCACTTTTAGCAATTTTGCTGCATTTGTGATTTTTGTTTTTTATTTTTTCATTTACTTTGGCTCATTGTGCACAAAAGCCTTACTACTACAATTCAGTGTTATCCTTCTAGATCTTTCATTTTACATTCTCAAAATTTAATGGTAAAATGTATAAAGTAAACAGTAGCTTCCTGTATTCATAATTTTTACTGCTATGGGTTAGCTATTCCTATGCTAAAGGAATACTTTTTATTCTGAGCAAAATTGTATATATTTTGTAGGTTTTTCTTATAGGATACATTTAGCCTTACTTTTGTAGATAATTAAATAAATGGACCAGCATTCATCTAGTAGAAAGTCGTATTTAGTATGCTTGTTACTATTTATTACGTTTGCTTTGACAATTCTAAGTGGGGCTGTAATATAGTGAAACTGAGCATGAATAGTGGTAAGCTTGAGCTTGATTTGGAACTTGTGGCTCGATACTCGGTTTTATCAAGTATCATTTGCTAAGCTCGAGCTCAGCTCGAGATAAATTTGAACTACTTGAGCTTGACTTGATTGGGCTTGTTTACTAAATTTCTATACTAAAGCTTGATTAACCTTTTGCCTTGAAAAAAAATTATAATTAAATCTAAGATCATACAATTTTTGAAAAAAAAGAAAAAAACTAGATAAAAAGCATTCCATTTGAAAAGCATTACAAAGAATAATATGGATGATAGTTTAAAGATTGTATTTTTGATTTCTTTGTTTCCCAGATTCTTAATTTTGTCATTTTTGTCTATGTAAATGTGTTAGTTGTTTTTTTCTGATAGTTTCGTGTTATCTTCAACTCCAAGCAGATTTCATCAATTCAATCGCTCTTCATAATCATCTCTATTTATTTGAGTTTGACTGTTTCCTTAGAAAGGAGGAATGATTAGTAATAGCTGAGTATTCTAGGCTTTGTTTTCTTAGGGATACTGTGAATAAGAGCTGTAAGATGCCTTAGGTATTCTTTGTTTTCTTAGGGATACTCCGAAACTAATGTTAGGATTAGGATAAGGATTATAGGTAACCAACTTTGAAGAATATGCCTAAACAAAGTCTGAATTTCGAAGGTTTCGAAAGCTATTTAAGCTAAGCTTTAACTGCACCTATTAGATGAACAGATTCCTCTGTTCTTTCTGGTTCATATTAATATAAAGACCTGCCTCAACAATTCTATACAATTTTGCTTGTTGGGGGATGTCATTTTCTATGGAAGTATATCAGATTGTGAGGTAAGACATCTTCAATTCTGCAGCCTCATGTAATTCTTATACGATCATTAGATTTAGATGGCAAATTTGACTGAGTACCCAATGTATTGATTGTCAATTTAGGAATGATTTTAATATGGCATATAGGGGTTGGCTGTATAATATGCACAATATAGTTTATTTGATACGCTTTTGTGATGGTAACCAGCTCCTTAAATCCAAAATTGGTGGGGTTTAAGCCCTAATCACAAGAATAAGACATGGTTGAGGCCTGTGGGTTACGCACACCACTACATTTTTAATTCATTGCTTCTGAATCTTTTATGTGTGTGAGTGTTTGTTGGATACGGATACATGAATGATGTATATATTGGAATTTTTTTCGGATGATTCTGGTAATAAAAAACAAAAAGAGAATCTTTTAGGACAGTGTCTAGGTTACTTAACTTATGACAAATAGCTAAAAATTTCAGGAAAGTATATTTATTTGTTAGCAAACTTGGTGCCTGGTTTAGTGTTGGCTTTATTCCCTTACCAGAAGTCTGTTGTCGAGAGAAGAATTGGTTTGTATTGTATGGTTGGTTTCCATGAATAGTTATTCTAATGTTTGTATTTATATACTCTTCATAACTCATCTACCAAAGGTGTTATTCTAATGTTTGTATTTGTATTGTATGGTTGGTTTCCATGAATAGTTATTGTCTGAGACACAGTAGAACTACAGTCATGAGACAGTAAAAGATCATGCTTGGTTAGGTTATTAGAGGAAATGCGTTTTGAAGGAAAGCTTTATTCCAAGCAGAAACGAATGTGTAAATCATATGTAAGAACATGAGATGCTTAACATGATTATGTGCAGATCTGCACTGTGGGAATTGCAGTCTCTATGTTCTATATCCGCAATCATAGATGAAATGAGTATTTGATCCTCATCATCCGCAGAGCACTATTGTATATAGATTGTAGGGTAGTTGCCAACTTGCAAAGTGATTAGACATTTTAATAGAAAGTGTGCAATAGATTAATTTTGAATATAGTGATTTTATGTTTTTAATTTTAATTTATTAAATATAAACCAATCATTGTTCAACTTGTTGAATATAATTGAAATATATTTACTTATCTTGATAATTCAAATATTATAATATCTATAATACTGATTAAGTGCGAATTAATCTACAATTATAGTTCTTTCCTTATTGAGCAAAGGGAATAATTAAAATCATAGTGAAAGTGCAATTCAACATAGAAAAGAAGTGTAATTCGACTTGACAAGGGCGATATATAATTTTGCATATCTTCTAATAAGTAATATACTAAAATAAAATATTATTCTAATGTCAATTTAGTAATATAATAAGAGTATTTTTGTTAGTTCAAAAGATTATTCACATTTGTGATTATATATTATTATAGCAAAAGATGGGAGTTCCTTTTCTTGTTCCTCGAGGTTTACTTGGTTTTGCATTGGAGTGGTTGCTAAAACTTACTAATTAAATGCTAAATGATAGGTTATTCATGTAGTTTGTCTTCCGATTGATCAGTTGGGTCTATTTTCATGTAATTCTTGGATAGTTTCTCTTTCACTTTATCTTTGTTAAGAAAATGTGTGAATCTTCAAATGTTTAGAGCATAATGGATTATTCTCTTGTACTTGTGTGACAGTATTTAGCTTCTTGGCAATGTTCTGTGCTATTCTCTTTTTGTATATATCCTTGTAGCATAATCATGATTTTGACTTGACTTTCTATTTTCTTATGGTTTTAATACTTTTTTGTAATTTTTATTTTTAATGGTTTTAATACATTTTAGTTTTTCTTAAACAATTTTTTAAAATTTTTATATTTTAAAAAATTAATTACTTATTGATATGAGATTGTGATTTGACAAATAACACAAGTTTAAAAGCTAGAAAAAATCAAAAATTTAAATAAAAACTAAAATAATTAAAAAAAGTTAAATAGCTAAATAAATTATTGTAAATATCTTTTTGTTTTTATCCTTACAAATATAGGGAGGGGATGAATTACATAAATCACCAATGTATCATAATCTAGTCCAATTTAACTTAAGATACCTTAATTTAATAGTAATGAGTTTAAGTCCCACGTATATAATTAGTATTGTAATATTCGTTTTTTTATTTTAGTTATTTAGCTTGTAATTTTATTTTATTTTTAAACAAATTTATTGTACATCTAGTTAAAAATAAACAAACAGGTTGCAGATTGGCAAGGTTAGAAACTTGGGTGATGCTTAATCTTTGCGTAAAAGAAATGTTGTTAATGAGTCTTTTGTTATTATTAATTAATATATATCAAACCCTTAAATACTGGGTTTTTGGTTTCATTATTGAATTTATAAAAGTAATTTAAAGAAGATAAACTATTATATTTAATAATTATTATGTTAAAATATTTAATAATAATTATGTTAAAATATGGTTAAACTATTTATTATTTTTATTAAATTATTTTTAATAATAATCTTATTAAAAGTTAATAACAATAACAATAATCATCTACCTTAAAAAAATTCTGCTAAGGGTATTCTGGTCATTTTGGTTTTTTTCCTTATGCTATTACAGCATCATTCCATTCAACCAAACACAAGAATACTATTACAGTTCTATTTCATTCCATTCAACCAAACAGTTGAATTACTTATTACAATTCTATTCAATTACAGCTCTATTCTATTGCAGCCAACCTAATGTACTGTTAGTGTTGATGTGGCAGAAAGCACTTCCAACTGGGAGCTTTTTCTTGCAAATCAACTGAAAATCGTTCCATTAGCTTAGTTCTATAATTTTTCAAAAAAAAATGCTTAATCTGATAAATTTTTTTAGAAATGGCATTTTTAGTAATATAATCAACGTTTAACACATATAAATGATGTCACATTAATAGAATATTCGCATTTACAAATTTCTTTCAACAAAACTCACCATGTAAACAATTTAAAAAACTTGTAAATAATCATTGTACCACATTTGAAAGCCTTGAGACACATTATAAAATTTAATTAAATAATTATCTAAGTGTTTAAATATCGAAAAAGAACATAAAACTAATTTTTGGTTACTCAATAAACTTAAAATACATACTTTTAGAAATAGAAAAATAAAGAACTCCCTTGAAATCAAGCTCACTTCCCACTTTTATTCATTAAACAATATTTTTTGAGCTCTTAAAATACTTTTCAAATCATTATTAAGGTTCTTTTACAAAGCTATAATGTTTACACCTCATTCAAAGTCATTGCAACACTTGAAAAACTAAATTTTAAGGTGCAAGGAAGATGTACCAATACCTCTCCCCAATGTTCCGATACATGCATATGATATTGTACCTTTTTTAGCTATTGACTTTGCATGTATTAATCTTTAGAGGCAAGGTACCAATACATGAATGCAGGGGCTTGAAAATTTATTCAAAAACACTTCCAAATCATCCTCAAATATTATCAAAGCGAGCCAACAAGTTCCAAATAATTTTAAAACATTAAAAAAACGCATTTGAACTTAAATTCACCTCATAAACATGTTCAAGTCAATTTAAAGGTTAAAACTTAAATTGAAAGCCACCAAAAAATCATAAATATTATGAAAACATCCAAGTTTACAATCTAAATGTAGAACAAACTTCACTTATGTACAAGCCATTTCAATATCTTTTAATAAAAAGTAATACGAAATAAATTATATATGCCCTACAAACATCGCACAGGAATGTGATCCTTTGAAGGCACAATCTCTAACTTTACGAATAAGGTCTTCCACCTACACATTTTAAACAACTAATGTATTAAGTTTAGAGAGCTTAGTAAGTATACTAAGATTTCCTACTTTACAGTATCTCGTAATAGCATAAAATCTTTTATGAATTATGATTTTAACGTTAAATATGCACTTACTAATGAAAATTTAGTTTCCTCACTAATATTACTAAATAAAACTTAAAGCACTCAAGTATGATTTTATTCGGTTGATCATTTTATACGCTTAAGATGGTTACCAATCATTAATTCTTTTCATGCACTTGTTAACTATCCACTTAGTCATCAAGTCATTAGCTTCATTAAGCGAATTAAGCACATTTTCCATTAATGTCTACATACAAAGCTTCTAAATGTATCACTTAATTCCCTTGTTACTTACATGGCATATCAATGTCAAGTTCTTGTTTTACTAGTTCAACTTATTATTATAATTTTTATTCACATTTAGGTCCACTTATAGCTAATTATTCATTCTTTCACATTTTAAATCAAGTCACTTTCCCTTTACCCATTTTGACACAAACGTATTTACAAAACTCATTGTCATCGATTGTAAGCACTTATCCCTTAGCAAACTCAAGTAAAATAATATTAAAGTACTCAAAATTCCAACCAAACATTGTATGCTAACTTGCACTGAAAGTGCATCCAACCATACACCAAAACACTTTAGGCTCTCACTAAGCAACTGAATGTTATGCCTTATGGCAAATTTTGTTGTTTTCATACTAAACATTGTCTTCAAACACTCACATGCACACTAACCCTAATGGCATGTTTATTGTACCGTAGCTATTTCACTAAGGCTTTACTTTATAAAGTGGAAAGAAAATTGAAAAGATGGAAAATTAAAGGGGTAGAAAAATAGAAGGATAAAAAAAATATATAATTTCTTTTCATAGGTGTGGTTGGTATGAAAGATGGGAAATTGAAATAAAAAGCAATTTTCTTTCCATCCATTACTTGGTAGAATTGAAAAATGAAAGGAAAGAAAATAAAAATTTGAAAAATGCATAATTTTGAACTAACATATATCTCTCTCTCTTTTTTTCTCCTCTTATTATTCCAATTTGGAAGCATTGGTTTTTATGCATTAGGATAGACAATAATCATCTCTCTTATTTTCTTCCTTCTCACTTTTCTTCTCTACCAGGCACACTAATTTATTTTCTTTCTATTTTTCCATATCCTCTTTCCATTTTCGCTCCAACCAAGCACACCCTAAAACTACTAGCGAATTTCACTCTTACTCAACATTTCAATAGCTCACTGAGAAATTCTCTATCATTATATACACTTGTCACATTTCAATTATCACTTAGGTGACCCATATCACCAATTCACTTTCACACACATATTTATATATTCAATAATCATTTTCACCTAGGCAACATTTGACAATTTCTAGTATGTCTCTTCACTTATTCTATCATTTGAGCCCATGCCCTAAAAATTATGGTATTAGATTTTGGCTAGATCAAGATAAGTTGGATAAAAACATTAAAATTATTTTAAAATTTTTGGAGGAAATGATAAATTTTAGATTATTAGTATTTTTATAAGACATAGACTTATTCGAAAAATTAGGTTAATTTTGAGATCAAATTGAATTTCTATTTTGTTTTAAGGATATATTCTTATTTGGAATTATATTATTGATTGGAAATCATGGTGGATGTGATAAGAATGACTTACATAATAATTGTCTTGTACAAATATGTTTAGTGCGATGAAAATAATTTATTTTAAAATTTTAATTTATGGGAGAGTAATTTTTAATAAGAATAAGGTTAACTTAGGAAAGTTAAATTTTATCTTTTGAGATAGAATTATCCTTTTTATTTATTTATTTATATTAATTATTTTTATATCATACCTTCTCACCATAAATTCATAAAAATTATTTAAGTTTAAATTTATTTTAAATATTATCCAATTAAATTTTAAACTAAATTTTATTTCAAGTGCATATTGTATATTTAAATTTTACTTTAAATTTAATCATATTTTAATTTTAAAATGAAATGCATTAATTTATTTTTAGTTAAAATTAAAATAAACTATTATTTAGAAATAAATAGATTAAAACATGTTCTTTAATAATAAGCTAAATTTTATTAATAATAAATATCAATGGAAAATATTAAATTAATAAAATTTGTATTTTATTTTGTGAGATAATTTTGATATGTATTATCACATCCTTCACAAATCTATTAATGTAAAATTTTTAGGATTTTAATTAGTATACCTTTTTAGGATTTTAAGATTTTACCATGCATACCATACATTGTAGTATTACCTTCCTAAATTTCCAAAAATCATATTCTTTAAAATCTTATTATGGAAAAAATGTCAAATTGCACCTTAATTTGAAGTAGATATTCCTACTAAAAAAAAACCTCTACTTCTCTTATTGAAGGTATATTTGTGCTTATTAATTCTAAAAAGATGAAGTAATAAATAATACTGACAATTGTAAATGGGTAAAAAAGAAGTAAATAATCCCCTATTTGGTTAGAATTTCTTCACTATATGACATAATAAGAGTAACACACAATACAAACAATCTTCTTCTACCCCTTCCACAATTCTCCCCTTCAACTTCTAATTGTATTTCTAATACTACTCATCAAACCTTCCTAAATTAGAAAAATAACAATCACTAACATTGCTACAAAAACAAGTTAATAAGTATACCAAAATGACAAAAAATTTGTCCCTCTCAAAAGGGATGTTCTACTACTATTATTACACACTCCAAGTACTTCAAAAATTTTCCTTTTTGAGTATTCAATCCCATGCACTAGTAATATATGTGCCAATAGTTCCCCCGCTATATCACCTCCACTAATGTTGACCCCCACCATACTAATCTAAACCACCACTATTGAAAGATGACTCCCTCCAAAAATCACGCCGACCAAATCGACCTCCCATAGGTCAATCCCCACACTTAAGCGTTTGCTTGTCTTCAAGCAAAATCCTCAACTTATATTGAAATTAAATTTATCAATTTGTCATTTTCATCAATAATGTTTCAAGATAATTCACAAACAATTGTGCATTGGAAATTCAACCAAAAGGACATTAAAGATTCAAATAGTCCAAGCCGAAATTTTTAAAGCACCTAAACATAGTTGTTTCCCCTTATCTAAATAATTACCTTAAATTTAAAATGAACAAGAATTGACATTCTCACTAAAGATTCCCTCAAAGCACTCAAAGTGTTTAAGGCTCAAGTAATATGCACTCAATAGTCGAACAAGAAATGCCATTACCATAGGCTTGCTTAAAAATCAAATCTCTACCACTATAAAGTGAGGACACACCAATCAAGAGGTCTTTAAAAGGTTGTCATGGAGCTTATGTTAAGGGTGTCGAAACCATTTTTAAATCGAGTTTTAGGAAAATGGGAATCGACTTTTAAAAAAATGAGAACGGGAGTCGCCACCAATCTTTTTACGTGTGATTGGATCACCTTAAAAAATGTTTTGTTTTAAAACATTAATTTTGGTCTACGAAAGTCTAGAAAACGGATTTGGGAGTCGGTTACATACGAGGAAGGGTTAGCACCCTCGTAACGGCCAAAAAATTGGTACCTAATTGATTATCAAGTGTCTTTAATGTCGGAAATTTAAAATTTTTAAGATGTAATTCACTTTAAAATATTTTGATTTTTTTTTGTAAATTAGAGTTCACTCGTATCAAAGTATTGACACTAAGTTAGCTTTTTAGAAATCCCTATCTCGAAATAACAAAACGCTATACCCAATAAGTTAGGACATATTGCTTTGTAATTCCAAGACAGTTGCTCACATTTTGAAAACCTTTAAAAACTAAGAAGGGGACTTGATTATTCAAACTCAACGAGAAAAGTCGCAACCCAATAAGTTAGGGCACTACTTTCTCGAAATTTCCAAATACCAAGCATTGCCTTTATATTTTTTGAAAACTTTGGAGCCTTGTTTTTTTTTTTTAAATGATGCGTGGGGAATTGTATTGTATTATAAATTATACATAGTAACATATTATTGTAGTAAGTAAATAATACGTGCATTTAATCAAAATGATGGTAATAATATAAAGATCGTGCATTAGATACATTCATATAAAAATAATATATACATAGCAAATATTAACAATATGCATACAAAGATATATATAGCATGTATTGAGAAATGAATAAACAAAACGTACAAACATACAAAGTAATAATTAAATAATGCATGATATACAAAAAAGTAATAAAATAATGCATGACATACCAAAAAAGAATAATACAATATCAATGTACATGTTCATGAAATGTAATATTAAATAATAAATATAAAATAATATATAACACACGATATATGCAATATATATAAAAAAATGGAATGAGTTATTATTAACAAAATATACATATAATACAAATAAAGACCTAATATTTAATAATAATCTTAAAATAGTATTTGCTATACAATATATAAAACATAATAACAAAATATTTATAAAAGAATAATAATTATATAAAATATAATGTTTAAAAAATATAAAATAAAAAGTATGTGAACGAATTTATAAAATAACAAATAACATAAAAATATCATTTTAGAATAATACATAATAAATATAATATAAAATAATTTAATATGTGTATAATATGAGTTAAAAATATAATTTAATTTACAAATTTTAAAATTTTAAATAATATAATGAATAATATAAACATAAATAATATAATTGATAATATATGATATATATGACATAAAAAGGTAATATAAAAATAAAAACACAATAAATGTTATATAATAAAATATAATTTAAATATATATAGGAAATAAAAAATATAATAGATATAATATAAAATAACGAAAATATATATGTAAGAATAATATAAATAAATAATTAATAAATATATATGTAAGAATAATATAATATAAAATAATTTAATATGTGTATAATATGAGTTAAAAATATAATTTAATTTACAAATTTTAAAATTTTAAATAATATAATGAATAATATAAACATAAATAATATAATTGATAATATATGATATATATGACATAAAAAGGTAATATAAAAATAAAAACACAATAAATGTTATATAATAAAATATAATTTAAATATATATAGGAAATAAAAAATATAATAGATATAATATAAAATAACGAAAATATATATGTAAGAATAATATAAATAAATAATTAATAAATATATAATACAAGTAAGATATAATAATAATAATGTAAAATAATAATAATAATTTGTGAAAAAATAAGATATAATAAATAATAATAATAAAATGATCTTATAATGTATAATATAAAAGTAAGGTAAAAAAATATAAAAAAATATCAATATATAAAAAATATATATATAAAAAAATAAATATAGGGCTAAGTTTAAAGTTCAGCAAAATTATAGGGCGAATTTAAAAGAAATAAAACTGAATTAAGGCCTTAATTAAAACGCGCGCAAAACAAAAGGGACTCATTGGGAAAATTTCCCTATTCCCAAAACGGCTGCGTTTTAAACTTAGACTTAAAGCAGTTACTTCAGGGATTAAATCATAATTAAGACAAGATATTAGGGTTAAATCATAAATAAAATAAAACTTAATTATAAAAAAAGTGAAAGGATCGATTGGGTAATTAACCCAATTCCAAAAACACGCGGATCCTCCCCGGGTAATCGGGTCAACGCACGGATCCTGGGGCCCTAAAACGTCGTCGTTTTAAGCTTATCAAATTAAGTTAAAATGGTGCCGTTTTTCTTGGGCTATATAAGCCAACTTTCGACCAAAAAAATCATTTGGAAGTCTGGTTTTTTTAAAAAAAAACTCAGAAAAATCCTCCGTGGGAGGATTTGGGGTCGGCCTTAGAGCCTTATTGGGCCCCTATTCTTAGTCGTCACGTGCCCACGCGCCACTGCGAGGGCCTCCGTGCACGGTGATCAGAGGGCAAAAACCCTCGTCCTTTCTGGGCGATTAAAGGTATTGCTTTTTCCTTTCATTATTTGCAATATATATATGTACATATAAAAAAAAATTTCACCTTTGTGTATTCAATCGATTGAGACGTTTGCTGTGTATATGTGTGCGAAAACAAATTCTTTTGCTGAATCTCTAAATTTTTTATTGATTCTCTCTGTATATTTTCGAACGTAAGTCCTTTTACAAATCGGAGGAAAGGCTTTATAGCCTTTAGACTATACATGTTTAGGAAAGAAATCTTTGATTTCTTTCTTTATTGGTATTTATTCACTACTATTCGGTTTCCTTTTCTGCTTCGTGCTTTTTGTCTTGTTTTGCAGGTATTCGCGAGAAATCCGGCGGTGGAAAAGGCTTGACGATGGTCCACTGGTGGTGCTGATCTCGGCGTGACCCAGAGCCTGGAATTGTGCTCTTGATGGGGGTAGCTGGAACGACAGAAATCGAAGGGTCATGAGGCTTGGCTTCTGGAACCTTCTGTTTGCGGCGCGAGGAGAAAGAGAGGCAGAAACCCTAGGGTTTCCTGCCTCACTGTAACGGTTTGGGCCAATTGGGCCACTTTAGCCTTGGGTCCATTTGGGTCTGTTGTAATGGGTCTTAGGAGTAGGATTTTAGAAATGGGCTAGTAATGTAACGGGTTTGGGTCTGCTGAGTTGTAACCGGGCATAAGGTTTAGGCCAATTGGTTTTGGGTTTACAGGTTAGTGGGCCAATGTAAATGGATTGTTATATGGACTGTTTAAAAACAATTATTTATTTATTTATTTGGTTTACAGCCCGGTCAAATTTGGGCTATTACAGCTGCCCCTCTTTGCTCATTGCTGTATAACAGGAATCGAGCAAAGATTTAGAAAGACCAAATTTGACTGGTCCTATCATAGTCTTCAATATTCTTGACTGTCATGTCGATATCTTCGATCTGCTCTCTGCCGAACATAGAGACGCCAAATCTGCTTCTTTGATTTGTTCTCTGACAATACAGAGATGACAAATCATCTTAGATTTGCTTTATCGTAAGCACGTGAAAGCCAAATCAGCTATGTCTTCGATTTGTTCCTTGTAAGCACAAGGATGCCAAATCATTTTGGATCTTGCTTCAGTCTAATCATCTGAAGGTCAGATCTGCTATGTATCTGCTCTCCATTGAAGTGGAGATGCCAGACTTCAATTTGTTCTCTAACAATACAAAGACGGCAAATCATCTTAGATTTGCTTCAACGTAAGCACGTGAAAGCCAAATCAGCTATATCTTCGATCTGCTCCCTGCCGAATACAGAGAGATAAGATCTGTTATCTTAGATCTGCCCCGATAAAGGTCAGATCTGCTATGCTGCGGCCTATTACCCTACTATTTTAGGGTTTAAAGCGCTCTGTCTTCGATAACCTGTAGAATGATTATGCCTGATAATTTAGGATGCTATGCTCGAAGTGAGTCGAATGTTCCTAATTAAACATGTTATGATGCAAAATGTCGTGAATATGACCCCTATCCTAGACGTCATCATCCATTCCGTCATTTGTCTTTTTCTTTTCTCAAAGTTTTATTCATGCTCAGCCTGTAAGCCATCCTCCAATGCTACGATCTACTGAGAATGTATGTGAGAACTGAATTATTGGCTTTGTCTATTTTCCTTTTGGACTGGAAGAAAGGAATTCCTCGAGTTCTTTCATCCCTTACTTACGTGAATTTCTCAAACAGTTGTCGTCTTTTAGTTTCTTGTGTTATCTAGAAATTTCAGAGTAATGCGCAAAATTTCATTTGTAAACATATTTAGTTCATCTATCATTATTTCAATGCAACATACTTAAAGAATAGTGAAAGACGAATAAATTTTTAAGAATAATTGGATTTGAATGAATTATCAAAAAGATACAAAAGGGAATTAATATGCTAGCCTATCTTCTAGAAGAAATAGAATCTAAAGATAGCAAACAAGATAGAAGTTAGATCCTGTAGATATCACCGCTTGAGTGCCTATACACCAGCTCCATAAAGTCTTTTTCAAATTCAACATGTGTTTAAAAGATCCCAAGTACTCTGTTGATACCCCAGTTTGCAACATTCTTCGCTCCTTGTTGCATCAAATATAGCAAGTTCATTATGTACTCTTCAAAATTTGAGCTACCCTTTTGGGTTTTCAACTCAAAACCCCTTTGGTCACAAGGTGCCCTTTGCGGGTTTTCACCTTGGCCTCTCTGTTTTTTTTTGAAATCTCAAGGCGCCTTTTGCGGGTTTTCACCTTAGGTTCTCTTCTTATTTAGACAAAGTATTTTTTAACTGAGTCCAAGTTCACTGGATTGGGTGAACTTTTTCCATCCATTTCCACTAAGATCAATGCACCACCAGAGAAAGCTTTCTTCACGACATACGGCCCTTCCCAATTCGGCATCCATTTTCCTCTAAAATCCTTTTGAATAGGAAGAATCTTTTTCAGTACAAGGTCTCCCTCCTGGAATTCTCTTGGTCTATCTTTCCTGTCATAAGCTCGCATCATTCGCTTCTGATACATCTGACCATGTCGAATGGCTTTTAGCCTCTTTTCTTCAATCAAGTTTAACTTGTCATACCGGGATTGAACCCACTCAGCTTCATCTAACTTTACCTCCGTCAAAATTCGAAGAGAAGGTATTTCTACTTCAATAGGTAATACTGCTTCCATCCCATAAACTAGCGAGAATGGGGTTGCCCCAGTAGAGGTTCTGACAGATGTTCGATAGGCTAGGAGTGCAAATGGAAACTTCTCATACCAATCTCTATAGGTCTCAGTCATCTTCCCCACTATTTTCTTAATATTCTTGTTGGCAGCTTCCACTGCCCCATTCATTTTTGGACGATAGGGAGAAGAATTGTGATGCTTGATCTTGAACTGGTCGCAAACCTCTGCTATCCTTTTGTTATTTAAGTTCAATGCATTGTCAGATATGATCTTCTCAGGCATTCCATATCGACAAATGATCTCCTTCTTCAAGAATCAACTCACTGCTGACTTAGTAACATTCGCATAAGAGGCGGCCTCTACCCACTTTGTAAAGTAGTCAATTACCACGAAGATAAACCGATGTCCATTCGAAGCTTTCGGTGATATTGGTCCAATAACATCCATGCCCCACATGGAAAAGGGCCATGGAGAAGTCATAACATGCAAAGGTGAAGGTGGAACATGAATTTTGTCCCCATAAATCTGATATTTATGGCACTTCTTGGTGTAGTTAATACAGTCTCCTTCCATAGTGGCCCAATAATAGCCAAACCTCATGATTTGCCTTGCCATCGTGAACCCATTTGCATGTGTCCCGTATACACCTTCATGAACTTCTTCTAAAATTAGCTTAGCTTCCATAGCATTGACACATCTCAAAAGTACTTGGTCTTTCCGTCTCTTGTACAGGATATCTCTATCTAAAACATAGTCGCAAGCTAACCTCCTCAAAGTTCGTTTGTCATTTTCACTGGCCTGTTCAGGATATTTACGATCTCTCACATATCGTAACATATCTTGATACCAGGGGTTTTTGTCATTTCCTTCCTTCTCAATATTACAACAATGAGCTGGAGCCTCGTAAACACTCATTTGAATTGGCTTCATTTCTTTATTCACCATGATCATTGAGGCCAAGGTTGCTAAAGCATCTGCCATCTGATTTTCGTCTCGTGGGAGATAATTGAAGGTGATGTCATCAAACTCCTCAAGTAACCCTAAAACTACCTTTCGATAACTAATTAATTTAGGGTCCCTTTTCTCCCATTCGCCTCTAAGCTGATAAACTACCAACGTCGAATCTCCATATACTTCTAGGGTTTTTATACCTCGCTCTACGGCTACTTGAAGTCCCATGATGCATGCTTTATACTCAGCCATATTATTTGTGCAATCAAAGTCCAACTTACACGTAAAAGGGTAATGATCGCCATTCGGAGATACCAAAACTGCCCCAATTCCATTTCCGACTGCATTAGAAGCCCTATCAAAATTGAGCTTCCAAAAAGAATTTTCAATTATTGCTATACACATCAATTCCTCATTTGGAAAATCAAAGTTCAATGGCTCATAATCCTCTAGAGCCCTACTGGCCAAGAAGCCTGCTACCGCACTTCCTTTTATAGCCTTCTGACTTATGTAGACTATATCAAACTCTGAAAGCAAAATTTTCCATCTCACCATTCTCCCATTTAGAGCCATTGACTCCATCATGTATTTCAACGGATCAAGTTTTGAGATGAGCCAAGTGGTATGGTGTAGCATGTACTGTCTTAATATCCGAGTTGTCCAAATCAGCGTACAACACAACTTTTCAATTGGTGAATATCTCATCTCACAGTCAGTGAATTTCTTACTGAGATAATAAATTGCCTTCTCCTTTTTCCCTGACTCGTCATGCTGACCAAGCACGTATCCCATAGAATTACTGAACACTGACAAGTACAGTATTAACGGTTTATCTGGGCTTGGTGGAGATAATACCGGAGCATTCAACAAATACTGCTTGACCTTTTCAAAAGCATTCTGGCATTTCTCATCCTAAGTTCCTTGATTATGCTTTCTGCGGAGGCGAAAGATAGGATCGCATTTTTCGGTCAGTTGTGAAATGAACCGAGCGATGTAATTCAACCTTCCTAGGAACCCTCGAACTTCCTTCTGAGTACGTGGCGGAGGTAACTCTCGTATGGCTTTGACCTTGTCTAAGTCGACTTCAATTACTTTTTCACTGACTACGAAGCCTAATAACTTTCCTGATCTGGCTCCAAAGGTACACTTTGCTGGATTGAGCTTCAACTGAAATTTTCTCAACCTCAAGAACAATCTTCTCAAAACCTCAATGTGTTCTTTTTCTATACGCGACTTGGCAATCATATCATCAACATATACCTCAATATCCTTATGCATCATGTCGTGGAACAAGTTCACCATGGCCCTTTGGTACGTTGCCCCTGCGTTTTTTAGTCCAAATGGCATTACTTTGTAGCAAAAGGTGCCCCACAAGGTTATAAAGGTGGTTTTACCCATGTCCTCCGGATGCATCTTTATCTGGTTGTATCTTGAGAAACCATCCATAAAGGAGAACAACGAATATCCTACTATTTTGTCTACTAAAGTGTCAATGTGTGGTAAAGGAAAATTATCCTTTGGGCTTTCTTTGTTCAGGTCTCTGTAATCAACACACATTCGTACCTTCCCATCCTTCTTAGGAACAGGCACAATGTTAGCTACCCATTCGGAGTACTTCACGTTTTGCAAGAATCCTGCATCGAACTGCTTCTTGACTTTATCCTTTATTTTCAAAACGATATCTAGCCTCATTCTTCGCAACTTCTGTTGAACTGACTTACAATCTTGTCTTATCGGAAGACGATGTACCACAATGTCGGTACTCAATCCGGGCATATCCTGAAATGACCAGGCGAAGATATCCTTGAACTCTCGAAACAACTCAACCAGACCATGCCTTGTGTCTTCGCTAATTAGGGTTCTGATTTTCAACTCCTTCCCTTCCTCTAGGGCTATATTCTCTATTGCCTCTTTCTCATGTGGCATGATTTGTTTCTCCTCTCGCTTTACCATTCTTAACAGATCGAGAAATACGTCACAATCTTGAACATCTTCAAAATCCTGAAGTTCCTCTAAACACATGTCTTGCTCACCAGAGAAATTTAGAGCTGCAGTATCAGCGCTCATATCATTGATATCTAGGGACCTATGGGGGTATGAAAGAATATACAAAGAATGAATGAATCGAAGAATGACTGTTTATGTGCTATGAATAAAGGAATAAGAATTGCCAAAATTTAAAGGAATATTGGTCGATAAAAATGAAACAATACTCGTTTAAATTGATAAAAGTTATATTTTATTTAAATAATTATAGATGAACATAGGCCTCTTTTCACAAACATAATCTTACTACTCCTAGGCCCTAGAGTAACAAACATGTTTCGAGAATTACTCTAAAAAATTTCTAAAGACTACAGGAAGGTCCTCCGCAGTCCAATTATTCAGAGAGCTCCCTGGTTCATAAGGGTGAATTCCCTCGAGGTTTCCTTGCTCCGATCCCTCATTGTGTATAGCATTAACTTGATGACTTTCCTTTATCAGCAATCCTCCTGACTTAAAGGATTTTGATATAAGTGGGAATGTCATCGGTTCCCACTCCACTTCTCTTCCATTCAAACGCGCCTTTCTTCTCGCTTGGCGCTACTCTATTTCCTGCCTTTTGTGCTTGTGGTCTAGCTTGAAGCCCAAGCCAAAGCGGTCCTTCTTCTCAATCAGTTTTGGGATTTGAACCCCTCATTGCAACTGTCTTCCTAACCATTTTCCTGGCAATGCTCCCTTCCCCATCATCATTTGTAGGGCTATCCTCGTGGCTCTAGACATTTTGGGTACCGGCATCTCGCTTCCTTCCAAAATGAAGGTGGCATTAATTACTTCTAAAGAGCAGAAAGAACACTCGATAGCCTCTTCATTGACCTCAACATAAGGGGCCTTGCTGGCGAATGCTGCTATGATATCCTCCTCCGCATTGATGGTTATTAAGCGTCCATCTATCACTAACTTTAACTTTTGGTGCAATGAAGAGGGCACCGCTCCTGCCGAGTGTATCCATGGTCTCCCCAACAAACAATTATAGGAGGGCTTGATATCCATTACCAGGAAATCAACTTCACATGTATTTGGCCTTATCTCCAGAGGGATGTCAATTCATCCATTACTTTCCTTTCAGTTCCATCAAAGGCTCTTACCACATTGTGACATGCTTTCATGTGCGAGCTGTCAATGGGTAATCTATTTAATGTGGGCTGTTGTAGGCCAATTTTAACCCATTTACACCAAAACCCAATTTAACCTTACCTAACCCACCAAAATTAAACCCCAAACCCAAAATCTTAACTACCCAAAGCCCAGTTTACATCAAAACCCCAATGGCCCAAACCCTAAGCCCAAATCAAAATAAAAAAAAACCCTCACCCACAACCTAAACTTTTCTCAACTAAATCCTAGCCTTTGCCACCACCAACTCCACTAGCCACACTTGCTCCACCACCAACTCCACTAGCTACACTTGCTCCACCACTTACACCACTAGCCACACTTGCTCCACCACCTACTCCACTAGCCACACTTGTTCCACCACCACTTGTACCTTCAAATGAAGACATAAACAATAAAAATATTTTGTAAATGGCTATATAAGCCTTCTCATATTTTGTATTTAGGAGAGGAAGAAGTTTTGGGGAGAAAGTTATTGTAAAGGATTTTTGAGAGGTTTTTGAGGTAATCAAGGAGAAGAATTATTGTAAAGACTAGTTTTGGAGAGGCTAGTTTTTTTTTTTGGAGATTAATCAAATATCAAAGCAAAAGAGGTTTCTTGGTCTATTCTCGTTTTAAGTTCTTTGTTTGCTTATTGTTTTCCTTTCAGTTTTATTTTGTTTCTTTTATACGAAAGTAAAAATAAAAGGAGGAAGCTTTCCCATTTTTACCGAAAAAGTCTTTTTGAGGTCTGGCTGCCATGTACGGTGGCACCGACGGTGGCTGGCGGTGGTCAGGTGACCGGAAGGTGGTCGGCCTTGTGGCCGGAAATCACCCACTCTCTCCCTCTCTTTTTTTTTGATATTATTATATTTCTTAACATTATATTATATATATATTCTTTTAATATATTAGGTATATTCTAAATTCTATATTACGTATATATATATTATACTATTTTATGTATATATCTTTAATACTATATTATTTATATATATATATATTTTTTTCTACATGTTATCTTATGTATATATTTTAATTATATTATGTATGTATTTTTTACACTATATTATGTACATATTTTTTTTATATCTATTTTATACATATGTATATATTATATATATCTTAACATTACTAGTTATATATTCACTATTTTATGTATATACTTCAAACACTATATATAGTATATTTCTAACACTATTACTATTTATAAATATATATATTTTACGTACATACTCTTAATATCTTTATTATGTATATATTCGTTGTTTTTATTTCACATTGGATACTATTATTATGTTTAATATATCGCATGCATTGTTATTGTTTTAATATTGTTGTCATATTTATTATTTGTTTCAATGTATTTCCAACTCATTTATTTTTGTCTCCCGCCTATTTTATATCATTCTCTTGTTCATTACTTTAAAGATTTTTATTCATGTTTTTACTAATTTCAATAAATAAGACAATGTTTCGCATTTTGGAACATCGAAGAATTGTGCCCTAACTTACGGGGGTTCAGTTCTCTTGTTGGTTCTAAATAGCTAAATATCCTTTTGAGTTTTGAAATGCACGGGTTTCCAATTTAAATTAAAAGATGACCTTGTGCTCGGGAATTCATGGTATTGTGTCCTAACGTACGGGATGTGATACTCCGATATCTCGAGATAAGGAAATCTTTAAACAAATCGATTTAAGCTAATTCAAGAATTTTAAAATTAGTATGAATAGAAAAGATCGTATTTCAAGTCCCTTCCTGATTTTTAATTTTCGACATTAAGACACTAACTAATCAATTTGGTACCAATTTTTTGGGCGTGTCGGTGCTAATCCTTCCTCGCACGTAACCGACTCCCGAACTCAATCTCTCAAGTTTCGTAGATCAAAGGCCCTGTTTTAGTAAACTAAAATTGATTTATTAAAACAACGGTGATCCGATCACACCTGATAAAAGATTGGTGGCGACTCCTGTTTTAATTTTCACTTTCAAACAAAGTCGATCCCCATTTTCAAAAGAATGGTTCGACAGCTTGGCGACTCTGCTGGGGAATTCGAGAGTCGAGCCTTAAATTGATTATTTTTTTGTCTTTTTTCAAAAATCGAAAATCGATTTTAAATTTACTGTATTGCATATTGTCTGTTATTTTCGCGACTCTCTTCATAATATGCTTGCTTTAAGTGGTTTAATTCTTTGAGGTATCTTTGCATATCGCATCGCATTATTGGTCGATTTCACCCTCTTAAGTGGAAGTGAAAAACTACTCCTTCGTGAGGTCTTCACCTCCGTATAGGATAGTGGATCGCTTTCGGGATACATCCGTACCTGCGTCTTCGTGGGGTTTTCACCTCCGTATAGCCGTAGGGAAATATATTCCCCTAAATCGAACTCGGTCTGTATGAACCTATAATGGGTGAGGATCGAGGAATCTGCTGGTTCAGGTACCTTTACTTTAGAACCAAACTACATGTAATGAGCCCTAGGAGCCTACCCTAGGTAGAACCACACCAAACCCTAGTGGTTACCTGATTAGGTGCTTATTTACTCACTATTTGCTTTGAATTCTATTCTTTTTATATAGTACTAACTTGTTGTATTTTGATCATTTTCGCATGACATTTCATCATAAAAGGGTGTTGATTTACGTTCGGTTACTAATTAGAAGAGTTTAGCATGGAAAAAGGATTTCTTGATAGAATGGAGGATAATGCGGCCGTCCGAGTGTGGTCTGAGAGAACGCAATAGGAGAAAAGAGATAGTTTGACCGAGGGATATGAATCGGAGTTGTGGGATTTCACTTGCATCAGTGTGACTCAGAACGACCTGCAAGAGTTAAGGGATATATGGAATAGTTGGAATGGCGAAGTCAAACAACTCTTTTACTGTAACTACGGCGACCTACCCTATTTGATCATGTAAAGGTGGACAAGTACTTGTTCCGAGCCCTCGCACAATTTTGGAACCCCGCTTACAGTTGCTTCACTTTCAGAGGAGTTGATTTAGTACCTACGGTGGAGGAATACATGGCGTTACTTAATTGCCCGAAGATTCAGGCCGATAGGGCCTATTCAAGACCTGTTAATGTCCCTCCCTTTTTGAAGAAATTGATGAATATCACGGGGATGAGCGACCAATGGGTTGCGACCCGCATCAAGAAAAAGGGGATAGTAAATGTATTCCTTGGAGGAATTTGAGGGATTTTATTCTTGCGCACCCGAATTCGAAGAAAAGGGTTGATGTTTTTGCCTTAAGTCTCTACGGTTTGATTGTCTTTCCTAAAGCACTTGACACATAGATGAAGCCGTCTCAGATTTATTCGATCGACTTGATAAAGGTACCAACCGTCCCGGCAATCCTAGCAGAAACTTTCGATCCTTGAATACATGCCGGAGAGCGGGCGAGGGAAGATTTATTGGTTGCGCACAGCTTCTTTTGGCTTGGTTCCACAGTCATTTTTGGAAGGTGGAGAAGGTCTCCTATTGGGTATTCTCTAAGGATTATTCCCATTAAGAGAATTAGTGGCCACATCGAGGCGGGACGACATCTCCGAAGAGAGGTGGATAACTATTCTCCAAATTTATGGACTGAAGACGTTGAATGGAGGGCTCCGTGGTTGATTCCTATGAGATCTTATATAGGTGCGGTGATTTTGACTGGTCCCTCTGGCTAGAATATGGGGAGCCATTGGATACGCTCCACTGATGGTGTTAAGGCAGTATCGATCAAGGCAGTTTATACCGGTGACACAAGGTTGGCCAATGTGAGTTCCCCTATAAAGAAACAATTATAAAAAGAGGGTCGCGAGATATCAGATGCATGGAACCAAACTCGAAGAATGAAAGATTCACTGCAGGCCCGATGACGACCCCGAGTATGAATGGTGGTGGGTAGGAGAGTCAACGACAAATCCCTAGGCAGAATCAAGGAACACACAACCGATAGAGGAGCATTTACAGGTCATCCCATCCGAGTTAGAGATCATTAAGCAAGATTTGAGAAAAGAAACTCGGAGTTGGGGAAGAAGATAGAGAGCTAGAAGAAGATAAAATGAAGTTGGGGTTAGACGTGATATCCACAAGCTAGAGGCGAGAAGTTAAGGAAAGGAAAGAACAAGGCCGAGGAAGATTTAGATAGTCGAAAACCGATTACAAGAAGCTCTATAACATAAAAATGCGGATTAGGTAAAACGTCGGAGCAATGGCGTCAAGAGATTAAAGAGGAAAAGACTAGAGCCGACCATTGGAGAAAAGATTTCAAGATGCCCGATACGAGAGGACACTCTGAAGAAGAGTTTGTTAGAAACCCAAAAGAAAAGGAGAAGTTACGAGCTCGGGTGGCTGAATTGGAAAGATTACTTCAGCAACATCGTAGCCATAATTCGATAATTAAGCTAAAGGCTAGTCTGAGCAGGATCGAAGAGTTGAAAGGGAAAATAGAAGAACTCGAGACCGCACTGCGAGATAGCAAAATTCGAGTGGAACTTCTTGAGACAAACAACGACCATTACAGAGAACAGCTTCACCACTCTCAAAACCAGATTAGAGATAGAGACTATGTCATGGGCGAAGCTATAGCTCAGGTTCGGGAGATAGCTGATCACTTGCAAACCTTGGCAGTTCAGGCTGATATATTGAGCTTAAAGTACGAGTCGGAATCAGACCGAGGCCGAAGCTTAGCTTGGCTTCTTAGGAAAGTTAAGACTTTGGCATTAGGGCGAAGTCGTATATGTAATCATCCGTTCTATGTAAAGAAATTTTCTTCTAGTGAAGTTCTTCTAATGAAATTGAATTGGAATCAACGCCTCTTTTTGCATCCATTCATCCATTCATTGCATATACATATCCCATAATCATTCGCTAAGGTTAGAATCATATAATTCGCAGTTGCAACACTTCAAATCTGGAACCACGCCATTCGTATAAAACGCGTCGACAAGCTAGAGCAATGGAGGCTGAGTTCAATGAAAGAATCGAAAGGATGGAAAGAGTCCAGAAGGAATTACAAGAACAACTGGCTAAGTCACAGCAAGAAACGAGGGATTTGATAGTAAGATCTCGAGAGGAATCACTTGAACAAAAGGATCAAATGGCTAGAATGATGGAGATGATATCAGTTTTGGTCAAAGGAAAAGGACCCATGCAGAACCCCGACAGTATGGAACCTCAATCAAGAATTAATCATGACCAGGATCCACTCTATCCCCAGATTCACTCCACCACATGCCCACGTAGCACAAAGAGGGTATACTCAAGGGGAATCCACAGGCTTGGAACAACGACCTATGCCATTTGCTCATCTAGGGCAAGGAACATTTATGTCAAATCCCGGAGCAACCCCTGCCAATCCTGTAGTTCCAGATTTAGATGATCCAGTCGAAATAGCCAAGTTGAAAATAGATGATCACGAGGCTCAAGAGAAGTATAGGAATTTGGAAGAAAGACTCAAGGCAATAGAAGGCACTGAAGTCTTCTCGTATAGGTGCTAAAGAACTCAGTTTGGACCTGACCTAATCCTGCCTCCGAAGTTCAAGGTGCCTGATTTCGAAAAGTACGATGGACAAGATGTCCAAAAGCACATCTTGTCATGTTTTGCCGAAAAATGACCGGTTACGTGAACGAAGATAAGCTACTTGTACATTATTTTCAAGACAGTCTAGTAGGATCGGCTCTTCGGTGGTACAACCAGCTCAGTAAGGAAAGGATCCGATCTTGGAAAGACTTGGCGTCGGCATTCTGTGAGCAGTACAAGCATGTATCAGATATGGTGCCTGATCGGATGACTTTACAAATGATGGAGAAAAAGCGTCAGAAACTTTTAGACAGTACGCGCAGAGATGGAGGGACGTCTCAGCCCAAGTGGAACCCCACTAACGAAAACGGAGATAACCGTCCTTTTTATCAACACCTTAAAGACCCTTTTATGACAAACTAGTGGGAAGGCCACGAAGACTTCGCGGATATTGTAATATCCGGTGAGCTTATAGAGAACGCCGTCAAGAGCGGTAGAATGGAAGGTCAAGAAAGTTCAAGAAGGGTAGCACCCATGAAGAAGAAAGAACCAGAAGCCACATGGTGGGAATGGGAAGTCGTTATGCCCCTAATCCATATCCAAACCAACCCCGACCTCGAAGTTATCCACCTCAAATTTCTATTATCCCCCTCAAACCCCTTACTACCAAGCACCACCTCCTTCCTACCCCGTATACGCCACGAACAACCAAAGACCCGTCACCACATTCCCACAAAACAGGTACCCGCTCAAAGCCAGCCCAGAAACGAACCAAGACCAGCAAGGCCTAATCCGAGAGACCGAATTTACTCCTATCCTGTGTCGTATGGGGAATTGTACCCAAAACTTCTGAGAAACAGCTGATTTCTCCCATTACATGGCACCCCTTAAACCTCCATACCCAAAGTGGTACGATCCAAACGCTAGTTGTGCATACCACGCGGGGAACCAGGGGCATTCCACGGAGAATTGCCTAGCCTTTAAGAGGAGAGTTCAAGGACTCATTGACGCGGGTATCCTACGGTTCGATAGTGCCAGTAACGCAACTGGGAACCCGTTCCCTAACCATGCTGAAGGGAATGTGAGCACAGTGGGGAAAGAGGACGAATGGAAAGTCAGAAGATGTGTTTCGGAAATAAGGACGCTCTGCAGAAAATCTGGAGGTACTGGTTAAGAAAGGATTGCTTTGTCACCCGATAGAATTCTCGGAGAAGAAGGTCAAAGTTTTTGCAATTTATGGAATTGTAGGACACGACATTCAGTCGTGTGAGGAATTTAAAAGGTTGCTTCAAGACCGGATGGATAATAAGGAGATTAAGGTCTTAACAAGAGGGAAGAGACCAACGAAAGAGAAGTATGCACCTCTGACAACCAGTCATCAGGTCTCCTTATAGCGCGGATCGACCGTTAATAATTTTTACGACGCGACGAAGAGCCGTGAAACCAAAAATGATAATCGAAGTACGTCTCCTTTCCGTAAAGGACGACAAAGCCGTACCATGAAATATGACATCAATATCGTCACACCGGAAGATGAAAAGCTCAAGCCATAACTGGAGATGTTGGAAGAGGTAGGTCATTTTACCCGAAGTGGAAGATGTTATTCGAAAGAGGTCGAACCAGTGAAGAAGAACAGTGACTGGAAGCAAAAAGGGAAAGCAGTGATGCATGAGGCCGAAGTCGAGCAAGAAATTCCACCCGTGCAAGAAACTAAAAAGCCTGTGGATGAGGAGGAAGCACAGGAGTTCTTGAAAATTTATCAAACACAGTGAATACAATGTGGTGGAACAATTGAATAAGCAACCAGCACGAATCTCGGTTTTATCTCTGCTGCTAAATTCGGAGCCACACCGGAACGCTTTGCTGAAGGTGTTGAATCAAGCTTTACGTGGCAAACAATATATCCGTGGAGAAGCTGGACAGATGGGTGAACAACTTGAATGCGGATAATTTCATTTCTTTAGTGATGACGAAATACCACCCAATGGTAGAGGCTCCTAAAATACATGTTACGACCGTTGCAAGGCTACATATACCGAATGTGCTTATCGATAATGGCTCGCACTCAATGTCATGCCTTTGGCCACGCTTTCAGAATTCGATAGATCTGTCTATTTAAGGCCCTGTCATTCCATAAGGGCATTCGATGGGACAAGGCGTGAAGTTATGGGAAAGATTGATATCCCTTTAGAATGGCCTTACATTACAATGTCGAGTTCCAAGTCATGGACATCACACCCTCGTATAACTGCTTCTGGAAGGCCCTGGATCCATTCTGCTGGAGCAGTTCCATCCTCTCTCCATCAAAGTAAGTTATCATGGTTTGTTTGGTCACTGTCGAGGGAGAAGAAGACATTATCGCATCTATCTCTGCTGATGCGCCATATCTGAAGTAAGCAAAGACGCAGTGGATGTTCCTTCGACCTTGATTTGTCAATGCACTTTTGTCGCTGAGGAAATAGAATTTCGGTGCAAAACTATCGAGAATACCAGAATGGGTTCAAGTTGACTATAGGAAGGGGAGCTCGAGCGAGAAGAGTTTAGGGAGATATCTGCAAGGAATAGTCAGGCTCTAAAGCCAGTACACCACAAGGCTCGATACGGTTTAGGTTCCAGCGGACAGCATCAAAAAGAAAGAAGGAAGGAAGAAAGATCAGGAAGAAGGATCGGAGAACATTAGGCCGAGAACCAGAATGGGAGCCCATGGAATTCCCTTTGTCAAGAACATTTACGTCTGCGGGAATGATATACCCAGGGAGTATAGTGCACAAAGCACAATGTTAATGATCGAAGAGGTTTTCAGAATATCAGTATAAATGTCATTGACAAAGGAGCTGACGCGATAAAGACTCTCAAAGATACCCCTGTCCCCCGGGTTTCATGTTGAACAATTGGACTGCGAGGATCTTCTTGTAGTTTATAAGTCTTCAGAGTAATGCTCAACGTTAACATTCTGTTATGTCCTAGATATAATAGAATTCTTTGTAAGAGCTTGCATTCGCTTTTATCATTTAAATGAATATCAATGAAGATGCATTTTGTCACGATTTTCGCATTATCACTAATTCCATAATCATTTCATACCTATCTTTACATTTGCCTCATGCCATACCAAACATTCAGTTTGTTGGTTTCAATACTTGATGCCCCTCATAGTTTCCTTTTCCATTCAACTTTCAGGTGCTCAGATATCAATTGCATGAACAAACCCGTTACGAGTCTGAATCGATTTTGAGAAGGCTGTTTGTTTAGGAGAATTCGAAGCCGAAGAAATGCTGAAGACTATGTTTTCTCCTGACTTGCTAGAATGGTGGAACAAGAGGATAAAAGATTTGCTCATCAAGAATTGTTGAAACAAAAACTTGGGATGAAAAAGGAAGCAAGAAGTGAAGATTGGACTCTATTTCAGGGGGCACCAGGCATAATTTGATTGCTTTGCTCCGTGAGTACAAAGATGTATCGCATGGTCATATCAGGATATGCCAGGATTGGATGAAGATGTAGTGGTCCATAAGCTCCCATTGAAGCCAGAATGCAAACCCATTCAACAAAAGCTAAGACGGATGAGACCTGAGATGTTGTTGAAAATAAAAGAGGAAGTCAAGAAGCAATTTGATGCTGGCTTCCTACAAACCTCCAAATATCCAGAGTGGGTGGCCAACATAGTTCCGGTACCAAAGAAAGACGGCAAAGTACGAATGTGCTGGATTATCGTGACCTGAATCGAGCAAGTCCCAAAGATAATTTTCCCTTACCACACATTGATACGTTGGTGGATAACACAGCAAAACATTCATTGTTTTCTTTCATGGATGGATTCTCGGGGTATAATCAGATCAAGATGGCCCTGAGGATATGGAGAAAACTACCTTCGTAACAATGTGGGGAACATTCTGCTACAAGGTGATGCCATTTGGGTTAAAGAATGCTGGGGCAACATATCAGAGGGCTATGGTGACGTTATTCCATGACATGATGCATAAAGAAATAGAGGTCTATGTCGACGATATGATTGCTAAATCCGAGGGGAAGAAGAGCATGTAGTGAACCTGAAGAAGTTGTTCGACAGACTGAGAAAGTTCAGCTAAAGCTCAATCCGGCCAAATGTACGTTTGGGGCTACCTCAGGAAAATTGCTTGGCTTCATTGTCAGCGAGAGAGGCATTGAAGTTGATCCAGATAAAATAAAGCATTCAAGAGTTACCACCTCCCGCACCAAAAGGAAGTCAGAGGATTTTTAGGGAGATTAACTACATCGCCCGATTTATGCTCAACTACCAACCAATGCGACCCAATCTTTCGACTCCTTCGAAAACATATCCGAGAATGAACGAGGAGTGCCAAGTGGTTTAACAAGATAAAACAGTATTGTCTAGTCCTCCATCTAGTACAATGCCAGACCATGATTGTATTTACTGTGTTCGAGAATCTGGTGCTCTGGGCGGCAAAATAAAGTTCAGGAAAGTACAGAAAAGGTGGGTCTGATACTACTAGGAAAGTCACCAAATGGCGGAAAGTATACGTTATTCCATCAGAAAGAATACTGTGGGCGTCTGGTTTGGTAGCTCTCGATAAGACTCAGGCAAACTCTGTGGTATTCAGTTACCGGCAGGTAAATTACAAGTTGGAGCCAAAAAAGTACAGTGGGATTCACTCTGCAGTCTCTCAGGAAACTGGGCACCGATGAGAGACTAAATCAGCATATGATGATGCTCATGGTGGACCGATGAGAAGCGTGGAGGGGGCGGCCCGCGTGGGGCGGCGTGTAGGTAAGATTAAAAGACGTAATAGGACTTCTTCTCAACACAGGAGGAACCGACTTGAGATTTTGTTTCAGAAGACATGATTGATGTGTATACAGAAAACCAGAATGGAGTCACAAAAGTCACTGCCAGGCTGAACTTTTTCTGTACCAATAACATAGCAGAATATGAGGCTTGTATCATGGGACTTCGTGCAGCAATTGGACGAAACATCAAAACTTTAGAGGTATACGGAGACTCAGCCTTGGTGATATACCAAATCCGTGGAGATTGGGAAGTGAGAGATTCGAACTGGTCAAATACAGTGATCTAGTGGCAGAGCTGATTAAAGAATTCGAAGAAATAACTTTTAATTACCTCCCACGAGAAGAAAACCAATTGGCTGATGCCCTGGCCACTTTGGCTTCAATGTTCAAAGCAAACAGAGAAACAGAAATAATGCCTCTTCAAATGAGCATATATGAAGTCCCTGCACATTGTTTCAGCATTGAAAAAGAGCCAGATGGACGGCCATGGTTCCATGATATCTTAGAATATGTCAAGAACCAAAAGTATCCCGAACAAGCAAATGAGAATGACAAACGAACAATCAGAAGAATGGCAGCGGATTTTTCTGATGGAAC